>NW_027617150.1:0-142594 GCF_964187855.1 Myxine glutinosa
CCAACACAAGTGCGAAAAGTGTTTTTTCAACACTAACACAAGTGCGAAAAGTGGTTTTTCAACACTATCACAAGAGCAAAAAGTGTTTTTTCCACACTAATGCAAGTGCAAAAGTGGTTTCCTGCACCAACACAAGTGCGAAAAGTGGTTTTTCAACACTATCACAAGTGCAAAAAGTGTTTTTCCACACTAACACAAGTGCAAAAGTGGTTTCCTGCACCAACACAAGTGCGAAAAGTGGTTTTTCAACACTAACACAAGTGCGAAAAGTGGTTTCAACACTAACACAAGTGCGAAAAGTGGTTTTTCAACACTAACACAAGTGCGAAAAGTGGTTTTTCAACACTAACACAAGTGCGAAAAGTGGGTTTTCAACACTAACACAAGTGCGAAAAGTGGTTTTTCCACCCTAATACAAGTGCGAAAAGTGGTTTCCTCCACTAACACAAGTGCGAAAAGTGGGTTTTCAACATTAACACAAGTGCGAAAAGTGGGTTTTTCAACACCAACACAGGTGCGAAAAGTGGTTTCCTTCACCAACCCATGTGCGAAAAGTGGTTTTTCAACACCAACACAAGTGCGAAAAGTTGTTTCCTGCACCAAAACAAGTGCGAAAAGTGGTTTTTCAACACTAACACAAGTGCGAAAAGTGGTTTTTGAACACTAACACAAGTGCGGAAAGTCATTTTTCCACACTATTACAAGTGTGAAAAGTGGTTTCCTACACCAATACAAGTGCGAAACGTGCGTTCCTGCACCAACACAAGTGCGAAAAGTGGTTTTTCAACACTAACACAAGTGCGAAAAGTGGTTTTTCCACACTAATACAGGTGAAAAAGTGGTTTCCTGCACCAACACAAGTGCGAAAAGTGGTTTTTCAACACTAACACAAGTGCGAAAAGTGGTTTTTCAAACACTAACACAAGTGCGAAAAGTGGTTTTTCAACACTAACACAAGTGCGAAAAGTGTTTTTTCCACACTAATACAAGTGCGAAAAGTGGTTTTTCAACACTAACACAAGTGCGAAAAGTGGTTTTTCAACACTATCACAAGTGCGAAAAGTGTTTTTTCCACACTAATACAAGTGCAAAAGTGGTTTCCTGCACCAACACAAGTGCGAAAAGTGGTTTTTCAACACTAACACAAGTGCGAAAAGTGGTTTTTCAACACTAACACAAGTGCAAAAAGTGGTTTTTCAACACTAACACAAGTGCGAAAAGTGTTTTTTCCACACTAATACAAGTGCAAAAGTGGTTTCCTGCACCAACACAAGTGCGAAAAGTGGTTTTTCAACACTAACACAAGTGCGAAAAGTGGTTTTTCAACACTATCACAAGTGCAAAAAGTGTTTTTTCCACACTAATACAACAAATGCAAAAGTGGTTTCACCCACCAATACAAGTGCGAAAAGTGGTTTTTCAACACTAACACAAGTGCGAAAAGTGGTTTTTCAACACTAACACACGTACGAAAAGTGGTTTTTCCACACTAATACAAGTGCAAATAGTGTTTTTTCCACACTAACACAAGTGCGAAAAGTGGTTTTTCCACACTAATACAAGTGCAAAAGTGGTTTCCTGCACCAACAGAAGTGCGAAAAGTGGTATTTCAACACTAACATAAGTGCGAAGTGGTTTTTCAACACTATCACAAGTGCAAAAAGTGTTTTTTCCACACTATTACAAGTGCAAAAGTGGTTTCCTGCACCAACACAAGTGCGAAAAGTGGTTTTTCAACACTAACACAAGTGCGAAAAGTGGTTTTTCAACACTAACACAAGTGCGAAAAGTGGTTTTTCCACACTAATACAAGTGCAAAAGTGGTTTCCTGCACCAACACAAGTGCGAAAAGTGGTTTTTCAACACTAACACAAGTGCGGAAAGTGGTTTTTCAACACTATCACAAGTGCAAAAAGTGTTTTTTCCACACTAATACAAGTGCAAAAGTGGTTTCCTGCACCAACACAAGTGCGAAAAGTGGTTTTTCAACACTAACACAAGTGCGAAAAGTGGTTTTTCAACACTATCACAAGTGCAAAAAGTGTTTTTTCCACACTAATACAAGTGAAAAAGTGGTTTCCTGCACCAACACAAGTGCGAAAAGTGGTTTTTCGACACTAACACAAGTGCAAAAAGTGGTTTTTCCACACTAATACAAGTGCAAAAGTGGTTTCCTGCACTAACACAAGTGCGAAAAGTGGTTTTTCAACACTAACACAAGTGCGAAAAGTGGTTTTTCAACACTATCACAAATGCAAAAAGTGTTTTTTACACACTAATACAAGTGCAAAAGTGGTTTCCTGCACCAACACAAGTGCGAAAAGTGGTTTTTCAACACTAACACAAGTGCGAAAAGTGGTTTTTCAACACTATCACAAGTGCAAAAAGTGTTTTTTCCACACTAATACAAGTGCAAAAGTGGTTTCCTGCACCAACACAAGTGCGAAAAGTGGTTTTTCGACACTAACACAAGTGCAAAAAGTGGTTTTTCCACAATAATACAAGTGAAAAATTGGTTTCCTGCACCAACACAAGTGCGAAAAGTGGTTTTTCAACACTAACACAAGTGCGAAAAGTGGTTTTTCAACACTATCACAAGTGCGAAAAGTGGTTTTTCCACAATAATACAAGTGCAAAAGTGGTTTCCTGCACCAACACAAGTGCGAAAAGTGGTTTTTCAACACTAACACAAGTGCAAAAAGTGGTTTTTCAACACTATCACAAGTGCAAAAAGTGTTTTTTCCACACTAATACAAGTGCAAAAGTGGTTTCCTGCACCAACACAAGTGCGAAAAGTGGTTTTTCGACACTAACACAAGTGCAAAAAGTGGTTTCCCACACTAATACAAGTGCAAAAGTGGTTTCCTGCACCAACACAAGTGCGAAAAGTGGTTTTTCAACACTAACACAAGTGCAAAAAGTGGTTTTTCCACACTAATGCAAGTGCAAAAAGTGTTTTTTCCACACTAATACAAGTGCAAAAGTGGTTTCCTGCACCAACACAAGTGCGAAACGTGGTTTTTCAACACTAACACAAGTGCGAAAAGTGGTTTTTCAACACTAACACAAGTGCAAATAGTGTTTTTTCCACACTAATACAAGTGCAAAAGTGGTTTTCCACACTAATACAAGTGCAAAAGTGGTTTCCTGCACCAACACAAGTGCGAAAAGTGGTTTTTCAACACTAACACAAGTGCGAAAAGTGGTTTTTCAACACTAACACAAGTGCGAAAAGTGGTTTTTCAACACTAACACAAGTGCGAAAAGTGGTTTTTCAACACTAACACAAGTGCGAAAAGTGGTTTTTCAACACTAACACAAGTGCGAAAAGTGGTTTTTCCACACTAATACAAGTGCAAAAGTGGTTTCCTGCACCAACACAAGTGCGAAATGTGGTTTTTCAACACTAACACAAGTGCGAAAAGTGGTTTTTCAACACTAACACAAGTGCGAAAAGTGGTTTTTTCCACACTAATAGAAGTGCAAAAGTGGTTTCCTGCACCAACACAAGTGCGAAAAGTGGTTTTTCAACACTAACACAAGTGCGAAAAGTGGTTTTTCAACACTAACACAAGTGCGAAAAGTGGTTTTTCCACACTAATAGAAGTGTAAAAGTGGTTTCCTGCACCAACACAAGTGCGAAATGTGGTTTTTCAACACTAACCCAAGTGCGAAAAGTGGTTTTTCAACACTAACACAAGTGCGAAAAGTGGTTTTTCCACACTAATACAAGTGCAAAAGTGGTTTCCTGCACCAACACAAGTGCGAAAAGTGGTTTTTCAACACTAACACAAGTGCGAAAAGTGGTTTTTCAACACTATCACAAGTGCAAAAAGTGTTTTTTACACACTAATACAAGTGCAAAAGTGGTTTCCTGCACCAACACAAGTGCGAAAAGTGGTTTTTCAACACTAACACAAGTGCGAAAAGTGGTTTTTCAACACTATCACAAGTGCAAAAAGTGTTTTTTCCACACTAATACAAGTGCAAAAGTGGTTTCCTGCACCAACACAAGTGCGAAAAGTGGTTTTTCGACACTAACACAAGTGCAAAAAGTGGTTTTTCCACACTAATACAAGTGCAAAAGTGGTTTCCTGCACTAACACAAGTGCGAAAAGTGGTTTTTCAACACTAACACAAGTGCAAAAAGTGGTTTTTCCACACTAATGCAAGTGCAAAAAGTGTTTTTTCCACACTAATACAAGTGCAAAAGTGATTTCCTGCACCAACACAAGTGCAAAAGTGGTTTCCTGCACCAACACAAGTGCAAAAGTGGTTTACTGCACCAACACAAGTGCGAAAAGTGGTTTTTCAACACTAACACAAGTGCGAAACGTGGTTTTTCAACACTAACACAAGTGCGAAAAGTGGTTTTTCAACACTAACACAAGTGCGAAAAGTGGTTTTTCCACACTAATGCAAGTGCAAAAGTGGTTTCCTGCACCAACACAAGTGCGAAAAGTGGTTTTTCAACACTAACACAAGTGCGAAAAGTGGTTTTTCAACACTAACACAAGTGCGAAAAGTGGTTTTTCAACACTATCACAAGTGCAAAAAGTGTTTTTTCCACACTAATACAAGTGCAAAAGTGGTTTCCTGCACCAACACAAGTGCGAAAAGTGGTTTTTCGACACTAACACAAGTGCAAAAAGTGGTTTTTCCACACTAATACAAGTGCAAAAGTGGTTTCCTGCACTAACACAAGTGCGAAAAGTGGTTTTTCAACACTAACACAAGTGCGAAAAGTGGTTTTTCAACACTAACACAAGTGCGAAAAGTGGTTTTTCCACACTAATGCAAGTGCAAAAGTGGTTTCCTGCACCAACACAAGTGCGAAAAGTGGTTTTTCAACACTAACTCAAGTGCGAAGTGGTTTTTCAGCACTATCACAAGTGCAAAAAGTGTTTTTTCCACACTAATACAAGTGCAAAAGTGGTTTCCTGCACCAACACAAGTGCGAAAAGTGGTTTTTCAACACTAACACAAGTGCGAAAAGTGGTTTTTCCACACTAATACAAGTGCAAAAGTGGTTTCCTGCAGCAACACAAGGGCGAAAAGTGGTTTTTCAACACTAACACAAGTGCGAAAAGTGGTTTTTCCACACTAATACAAGTGCGAAAAGTGGTTTTTCAACACTAACACAAGTGCGAAAAGTGTTTTTTCCACAATAATACAAGTGAAAAATTGGTTTCCTGCACCAACACAAGTGCGAAAAGTGGTTTTTCAACACTAACACAAGTGCGAAAAGTGTTTTTTCAACACTAACACAAGTGCGAAAAGTGGTTTTTCAACACTAACACAAGTGCGAAAAGTGGTTTTTCAACACTAACACAAGTGCGAAAAGTGGTTTTTCAACACTAACACAAGTGCGAAAAGTGGTTTTTCAACACTAACACAAGTGCGAAAAGTGGTTTTTCCACACTAATACAAGTGCAAAAGTGGTTTCCTGCACCAACACAAGTGCGAAATGTGGTTTTTCAACACTAACACAAGTGCGAAAAGTGGTTTTTCAACACTAACACAAGTGCGAAAAGTGGTTTTTTCCACACTAATAGAAGTGCAAAAGTGGTTTCCTGCACCAACACAAGTGCGAAAAGTGGTTTTTCAACACTAACACAAGTGCGAAAAGTGGTTTTTCAACACTAACACAAGTGCGAAAAGTGGTTTTTCCACACTAATAGAAGTGTAAAAGTGGTTTCCTGCACCAACACAAGTGCGAAATGTGGTTTTTCAACACTAACCCAAGTGCGAAAAGTGGTTTTTCAACACTAACACAAGTGCGAAAAGTGGTTTTTCCACACTAATACAAGTGCAAAAGTGGTTTCCTGCACCAACACAAGTGCGAAAAGTGGTTTTTCAACACTAACACAAGTGCGAAAAGTGGTTTTTCAACACTATCACAAGTGCAAAAAGTGTTTTTTACACACTAATACAAGTGCAAAAGTGGTTTCCTGCACCAACACAAGTGCGAAAAGTGGTTTTTCAACACTAACACAAGTGCGAAAAGTGTTTTTTCCACACTAATACAAGTGCAAAAGTGGTTTCCTGCACCAACACAAGTGCGAAAAGTGGTTTTTCGACACTAACACAAGTGCAAAAAGTGGTTTTTCCACACTAATACAAGTGCAAAAGTGGTTTCCTGCACTAACACAAGTGCGAAAAGTGGTTTTTCAACACTAACACAAGTGCAAAAAGTGGTTTTTCCACACTAATGCAAGTGCAAAAAGTGTTTTTTCCACACTAATACAAGTGCAAAAGTGATTTCCTGCACCAACACAAGTGCAAAAGTGGTTTCCTGCACCAACACAAGTGCAAAAGTGGTTTACTGCACCAACACAAGTGCGAAAAGTGGTTTTTCAACACTAACACAAGTGCGAAACGTGGTTTTTCAACACTAACACAAGTGCGAAAAGTGGTTTTTCAACACTAACACAAGTGCGAAAAGTGGTTTTTCCACACTAATGCAAGTGCAAAAGTGGTTTCCTGCACCAACACAAGTGCGAAAAGTGGTTTTTCAACACTAACACAAGTGCGAAAAGTGGTTTTTCAACACTAACACAAGTGCGAAAAGTGGTTTTTCAACACTATCACAAGTGCAAAAAGTGTTTTTTCCACACTAATACAAGTGCAAAAGTGGTTTCCTGCACCAACACAAGTGCGAAAAGTGGTTTTTCGACACTAACACAAGTGCAAAAAGTGGTTTTTCCACACTAATACAAGTGCAAAAGTGGTTTCCTGCACTAACACAAGTGCGAAAAGTGGTTTTTCAACACTAACACAAGTGCAAAAAGTGGTTTTTCCACACTAATGCAAGTGCAAAAAGTGTTTTTTCCACACTAATACAAGTGCAAAAGTGGTTTCCTGCACCAACACAAGTGCAAAAGTGGTTTCCTGCACCAACACAAGTGCAAAAGTGGTTTCCTGCACCAACACAAGTGCGAAAAGTGGTTTTTCAACACTAACACAAGTGCGAAAAGTGGTTTTTCAACACTAACACAAGTGCGAAAAGTGGTTTTTCAACACTAACACAAGTGCGAAAAGTGGTTTTTCCACACTAATGCAAGTGCAAAAGTGGTTTCCTGCACCAACACAAGTGCGAAAAGTGGTTTTTCAACACTAACTCAAGTGCGAAGTGGTTTTTCAGCACTATCACAAGTGCAAAAAGTGTTTTTTCCACACTAATACAAGTGCAAAAGTGGTTTCCTGCACCAACACAAGTGCGAAAAGTGGTTTTTCAACACTAACACAAGTGCGAAAAGTGGTTTTTCAACACTAACACAAGTGCGAAAAGTGGTTTTTCCACACTAATACAAGTGCAAAAGTGGTTTCCTGCAGCAACACAAGGGCGAAAAGTGGTTTTTCAACACTAACACAAGTGCGAAAAGTTGTTTTTCCACACTAATACAAGTGCGAAAAGTGGTTTTTCAACACTAACACAAGTGCGAAAAGTGTTTTTTCCACAATAATACAAGTGAAAAATTGGATTCCTGCACCAACACAAGTGCGAAAAGTGGTTTTTCAACACTAACACAAGTGCGAAAAGTGGTTTTTCCACACTAATACAAGTGCAAAAGTGGTTTCCTGCACCAACACAAGTGCGAAAAGTGGTTTTTCAACACTAACACAAGTGCGAAAAGTGGTTTTTCAACACTAACACAAGTGCGAAAATTGGTTTTTCAACACTAACACAAGTGAGAAAAGTGGTTTTTCCACACTAATACAAGTGCAAAAGTGGTTTCCTGCACCAACACAAGTGCGAAAAGTGTTTTTTCAACACTAACACAAGTGCGAAAAGTGGTTTTTCAACACTATCACAAGAGCAAAAAGTGTTTTTTCCACACTAATGCAAGTGCAAAAGTGGTTTCCTGCACCAACACAAGTGCGAAAAGTGGTTTTTCAACACTATCACAAGTGCAAAAAGTGTTTTTCCACACTAACACAAGTGCAAAAGTGGTTTCCTGCACCAACACAAGTGCGAAAAGTGGTTTTTCAACACTAACACAAGTGCGAAAAGTGGTTTTTCAACACTAACACAAGTGCGAAAAGTGGTTTTTCAACACTAACACAAGTGCGAAAAGTGGTTTTTCAACACTAACACAAGTGCGAAAAGTGGGTTTTCAACACTAACACAAGTGCGAAAAGTGGTTTTTCCACCCTAATACAAGTGCGAAAAGTGGTTTCCTCCACTAACACAAGTGCGAAAAGTGGGTTTTCAACATTAACACAAGTGCGAAAAGTGGGTTTTTCAACACCAACACAGGTGCGAAAAGTGGTTTCCTTCACCAACCCATGTGCGAAAAGTGGTTTTTCAACACCAACACAAGTGCGAAAAGTTGTTTCCTGCACCAAAACAAGTGCGAAAAGTGGTTTTTCAACACTAACACAAGTGCGAAAAGTGGTTTTTGAACACTAACACAAGTGCGGAAAGTCATTTTTCCACACTATTACAAGTGTGAAAAGTGGTTTCCTACACCAATACAAGTGCGAAACGTGCGTTCCTGCACCAACACAAGTGCGAAAAGTGGTTTTTCAACACTAACACAAGTGCAAAAAGTGGTTTTTCCACACTAATACAAGTGCAAAAGTGGTTTCCTGCACTAACACAAGTGCGAAAAGTGGTTTTTCAACACTAACACAAGTGCAAAAAGTGGTTTTTCCACACTAATGCAAGTGCAAAAAGTGTTTTTTCCACACTAATACAAGTGCAAAAGTGGTTTCCTGCACCAACACAAGTGCAAAAGTGGTTTCCTGCACCAACACAAGTGCAAAAGTGGTTTCCTGCACCAACACAAGTGCGAAAAGTGGTTTTTCAACACTAACACAAGTGCGAAAAGTGGTTTTTCAACACTAACACAAGTGCGAAAAGTGGTTTTTCAACACTAACACAAGTGCGAAAAGTGGTTTTTCCACACTAATGCAAGTGCAAAAGTGGTTTCCTGCACCAACACAAGTGCGAAAAGTGGTTTTTCAACACTAACTCAAGTGCGAAGTGGTTTTTCAGCACTATCACAAGTGCAAAAAGTGTTTTTTCCACACTAATACAAGTGCAAAAGTGGTTTCCTGCACCAACACAAGTGCGAAAAGTGGTTTTTCAACACTAACACAAGTGCGAAAAGTGGTTTTTCAACACTAACACAAGTGCGAAAAGTGGTTTTTCCACACTAATACAAGTGCAAAAGTGGTTTCCTGCAGCAACACAAGGGCGAAAAGTGGTTTTTCAACACTAACACAAGTGCGAAAAGTGGTTTTTCCACACTAATACAAGTGCGAAAAGTGGTTTTTCAACACTAACACAAGTGCGAAAAGTGTTTTTTCCACAATAATACAAGTGAAAAATTGGTTTCCTGCACCAACACAAGTGCGAAAAGTGGTTTTTCAACACTAACACAAGTGCGAAAAGTGGTTTTTCCACACTAATACAAGTGCAAAAGTGGTTTCCTGCACCAACACAAGTGCGAAAAGTGGTTTTTCAACACTAACACAAGTGCGAAAAGTGGTTTTTCAACACTAACACAAGTGCGAAAATTGGTTTTTCAACACTAACACAAGTGAGAAAAGTGGTTTTTCCACACTAATACAAGTGCAAAAGTGGTTTCCTGCACCAACACAAGTGCGAAAAGTGTTTTTTCAACACTAACACAAGTGCGAAAAGTGGTTTTTCAACACTATCACAAGAGCAAAAAGTGTTTTTTCCACACTAATGCAAGTGCAAAAGTGGTTTCCTGCACCAACACAAGTGCGAAAAGTGGTTTTTCAACACTATCACAAGTGCAAAAAGTGTTTTTCCACACTAACACAAGTGCAAAAGTGGTTTCCTGCACCAACACAAGTGCGAAAAGTGGTTTTTCAACACTAACACAAGTGCGAAAAGTGGTTTTTCAACACTAACACAAGTGCGAAAAGTGGTTTTTCAACACTAACACAAGTGCGAAAAGTGGTTTTTCAACACTAACACAAGTGCGAAAAGTGGGTTTTCAACACTAACACAAGTGCGAAAAGTGGTTTTTCCACCCTAATACAAGTGCGAAAAGTGGTTTCCTCCACTAACACAAGTGCGAAAAGTGGGTTTTCAACATTAACACAAGTGCGAAAAGTGGGTTTTTCAACACCAACACAGGTGCGAAAAGTGGTTTCCTTCACCAACCCATGTGCGAAAAGTGGTTTTTCAACACCAACACAAGTGCGAAAAGTTGTTTCCTGCACCAAAACAAGTGCGAAAAGTGGTTTTTCAACACTAACACAAGTGCGAAAAGTGGTTTTTGAACACTAACACAAGTGCGGAAAGTCATTTTTCCACACTATTACAAGTGTGAAAAGTGGTTTCCTACACCAATACAAGTGCGAAACGTGCGTTCCTGCACCAACACAAGTGCGAAAAGTGGTTTTTCAACACTAACACAAGTGCGAAAAGTGGTTTTCCACACTAATACAGGTGAAAAAGTGGTTTCCTGCACCAACACAAGTGCGAAAAGTGGTTTTTCAACACTAACACAAGTGCGAAAAGTGGTTTTTCAACACTAACACAAGTGCGAAAAGTGGTTTTTCAACACTAACACAAGTGCGAAAAGTGTTTTTTCCACACTAATACAAGTGCGAAAAGTGGTTTTTCAACACTAACACAAGTGCGAAAAGTGGTTTTTCAACACTATCACAAGTGCGAAAAGTGTTTTTTCCACACTAATACAAGTGCAAAAGTGGTTTCCTGCACCAACACAAGTGCGAAAAGTGGTTTTTCAACACTAACACAAGTGCGAAAAGTGGTTTTTCAACACTAACACAAGTGCAAAAAGTGGTTTTTCAACACTAACACAAGTGCGAAAAGTGTTTTTTCCACACTAATACAAGTGCAAAAGTGGTTTCCTGCACCAACACAAGTGCGAAAAGTGGTTTTTCAACACTAACACAAGTGCGAAAAGTGGTTTTTCAACACTATCACAAGTGCAAAAAGTGTTTTTTCCACACTAATACAACAAATGCAAAAGTGGTTTCACCCACCAATACAAGTGCGAAAAGTGGTTTTTCAACACTAACACAAGTGCGAAAAGTGGTTTTTCAACACTAACACACGTACGAAAAGTGGTTTTTCCACACTAATACAAGTGCAAATAGTGTTTTTTCCACACTAACACAAGTGCGAAAAGTGGTTTTTCCACACTAATACAAGTGCAAAAGTGGTTTCCTGCACCAACAGAAGTGCGAAAAGTGGTATTTCAACACTAACATAAGTGCGAAGTGGTTTTTCAACACTATCACAAGTGCAAAAAGTGTTTTTTCCACACTATTACAAGTGCAAAAGTGGTTTCCTGCACCAACACAAGTGCGAAAAGTGGTTTTTCAACACTAACACAAGTGCGAAAAGTGGTTTTTCAACACTAACACAAGTGCGAAAAGTGGTTTTTCCACACTAATACAAGTGCAAAAGTGGTTTCCTGCACCAACACAAGTGCGAAAAGTGGTTTTTCAACACTAACACAAGTGCGGAAAGTGGTTTTTCAACACTATCACAAGTGCAAAAAGTGTTTTTTCCACACTAATACAAGTGCAAAAGTGGTTTCCTGCACCAACACAAGTGCGAAAAGTGGTTTTTCAACACTAACACAAGTGCGAAAAGTGGTTTTTCAACACTATCACAAGTGCAAAAAGTGTTTTTTCCACACTAATACAAGTGAAAAAGTGGTTTCCTGCACCAACACAAGTGCGAAAAGTGGTTTTTCGACACTAACACAAGTGCAAAAAGTGGTTTTTCCACACTAATACAAGTGCAAAAGTGGTTTCCTGCACTAACACAAGTGCGAAAAGTGGTTTTTCAACACTAACACAAGTGCGAAAAGTGGTTTTTCAACACTATCACAAATGCAAAAAGTGTTTTTTACACACTAATACAAGTGCAAAAGTGGTTTCCTGCACCAACACAAGTGCGAAAAGTGGTTTTTCAACACTAACACAAGTGCGAAAAGTGGTTTTTCAACACTATCACAAGTGCAAAAAGTGTTTTTTCCACACTAATACAAGTGCAAAAGTGGTTTCCTGCACCAACACAAGTGCGAAAAGTGGTTTTTCGACACTAACACAAGTGCAAAAAGTGGTTTTTCCACAATAATACAAGTGAAAAATTGGTTTCCTGCACCAACACAAGTGCGAAAAGTGGTTTTTCAACACTAACACAAGTGCGAAAAGTGGTTTTTCAACACTATCACAAGTGCGAAAAGTGGTTTTTCCACAATAATACAAGTGCAAAAGTGGTTTCCTGCACCAACACAAGTGCGAAAAGTGGTTTTTCAACACTAACACAAGTGCAAAAAGTGGTTTTTCAACACTATCACAAGTGCAAAAAGTGTTTTTTCCACACTAATACAAGTGCAAAAGTGGTTTCCTGCACCAACACAAGTGCGAAAAGTGGTTTTTCGACACTAACACAAGTGCAAAAAGTGGTTTCCCACACTAATACAAGTGCAAAAGTGGTTTCCTGCACCAACACAAGTGCGAAAAGTGGTTTTTCAACACTAACACAAGTGCAAAAAGTGGTTTTTCCACACTAATGCAAGTGCAAAAAGTGTTTTTTCCACACTAATACAAGTGCAAAAGTGGTTTCCTGCACCAACACAAGTGCGAAACGTGGTTTTTCAACACTAACACAAGTGCGAAAAGTGGTTTTTCAACACTAACACAAGTGCAAATAGTGTTTTTTCCACACTAATACAAGTGCAAAAGTGGTTTTCCACACTAATACAAGTGCAAAAGTGGTTTCCTGCACCAACACAAGTGCGAAAAGTGGTTTTTCAACACTAACACAAGTGCGAAAAGTGGTTTTTCAACACTAACACAAGTGCGAAAAGTGGTTTTTCAACACTAACACAAGTGCGAAAAGTGGTTTTTCAACACTAACACAAGTGCGAAAAGTGGTTTTTCAACACTAACACAAGTGCGAAAAGTGGTTTTTCCACACTAATACAAGTGCAAAAGTGGTTTCCTGCACCAACACAAGTGCGAAATGTGGTTTTTCAACACTAACACAAGTGCGAAAAGTGGTTTTTCAACACTAACACAAGTGCGAAAAGTGGTTTTTTCCACACTAATAGAAGTGCAAAAGTGGTTTCCTGCACCAACACAAGTGCGAAAAGTGGTTTTTCAACACTAACACAAGTGCGAAAAGTGGTTTTTCAACACTAACACAAGTGCGAAAAGTGGTTTTTCCACACTAATAGAAGTGTAAAAGTGGTTTCCTGCACCAACACAAGTGCGAAATGTGGTTTTTCAACACTAACCCAAGTGCGAAAAGTGGTTTTTCAACACTAACACAAGTGCGAAAAGTGGTTTTTCCACACTAATACAAGTGCAAAAGTGGTTTCCTGCACCAACACAAGTGCGAAAAGTGGTTTTTCAACACTAACACAAGTGCGAAAAGTGGTTTTTCAACACTATCACAAGTGCAAAAAGTGTTTTTTACACACTAATACAAGTGCAAAAGTGGTTTCCTGCACCAACACAAGTGCGAAAAGTGGTTTTTCAACACTAACACAAGTGCGAAAAGTGGTTTTTCAACACTATCACAAGTGCAAAAAGTGTTTTTTCCACACTAATACAAGTGCAAAAGTGGTTTCCTGCACCAACACAAGTGCGAAAAGTGGTTTTTCGACACTAACACAAGTGCAAAAAGTGGTTTTTCCACACTAATACAAGTGCAAAAGTGGTTTCCTGCACTAACACAAGTGCGAAAAGTGGTTTTTCAACACTAACACAAGTGCAAAAAGTGGTTTTTCCACACTAATGCAAGTGCAAAAAGTGTTTTTTCCACACTAATACAAGTGCAAAAGTGATTTCCTGCACCAACACAAGTGCAAAAGTGGTTTCCTGCACCAACACAAGTGCAAAAGTGGTTTACTGCACCAACACAAGTGCGAAAAGTGGTTTTTCAACACTAACACAAGTGCGAAACGTGGTTTTTCAACACTAACACAAGTGCGAAAAGTGGTTTTTCAACACTAACACAAGTGCGAAAAGTGGTTTTTCCACACTAATGCAAGTGCAAAAGTGGTTTCCTGCACCAACACAAGTGCGAAAAGTGGTTTTTCAACACTAACACAAGTGCGAAAAGTGGTTTTTCAACACTAACACAAGTGCGAAAAGTGGTTTTTCAACACTATCACAAGTGCAAAAAGTGTTTTTTCCACACTAATACAAGTGCAAAAGTGGTTTCCTGCACCAACACAAGTGCGAAAAGTGGTTTTTCGACACTAACACAAGTGCAAAAAGTGGTTTTTCCACACTAATACAAGTGCAAAAGTGGTTTCCTGCACTAACACAAGTGCGAAAAGTGGTTTTTCAACACTAACACAAGTGCGAAAAGTGGTTTTTCAACACTAACACAAGTGCGAAAAGTGGTTTTTCCACACTAATGCAAGTGCAAAAGTGGTTTCCTGCACCAACACAAGTGCGAAAAGTGGTTTTTCAACACTAACTCAAGTGCGAAGTGGTTTTTCAGCACTATCACAAGTGCAAAAAGTGTTTTTTCCACACTAATACAAGTGCAAAAGTGGTTTCCTGCACCAACACAAGTGCGAAAAGTGGTTTTTCAACACTAACACAAGTGCGAAAAGTGGTTTTTCAACACTAACACAAGTGCGAAAAGTGGTTTTTCCACACTAATACAAGTGCAAAAGTGGTTTCCTGCAGCAACACAAGGGCGAAAAGTGGTTTTTCAACACTAACACAAGTGCGAAAAGTGGTTTTTCCACACTAATACAAGTGCGAAAAGTGGTTTTTCAACACTAACACAAGTGCGAAAAGTGTTTTTTCCACAATAATACAAGTGAAAAATTGGTTTCCTGCACCAACACAAGTGCGAAAAGTGGTTTTTCAACACTAACACAAGTGCGAAAAGTGGTTTTTCCACACTAATACAAGTGCAAAAGTGGTTTCCTGCACCAACACAAGTGCGAAAAGTGGTTTTTCAACACTAACACAAGTGCGAAAAGTGGTTTTTCAACACTAACACAAGTGCGAAAATTGGTTTTTCAACACTAACACAAGTGAGAAAAGTGGTTTTTCCACACTAATACAAGTGCAAAAGTGGTTTCCTGCACCAACACAAGTGCGAAAAGTGTTTTTTCAACACTAACACAAGTGCGAAAAGTGGTTTTTCAACACTATCACAAGAGCAAAAAGTGTTTTTTCCACACTAATGCAAGTGCAAAAGTGGTTTCCTGCACCAACACAAGTGCGAAAAGTGGTTTTTCAACACTATCACAAGTGCAAAAAGTGTTTTTCCACACTAACACAAGTGCAAAAGTGGTTTCCTGCACCAACACAAGTGCGAAAAGTGGTTTTTCAACACTAACACAAGTGCGAAAAGTGGTTTTTCAACACTAACACAAGTGCGAAAAGTGTTTTTTCAACACTAACACAAGTGCGAAAAGTGGTTTTTCAACACTAACACAAGTGCGAAAAGTGGTTTTTCAACACTAACACAAGTGCGAAAAGTGGTTTTTCAACACTAACACAAGTGCGAAAAGTGGTTTTTCAACACTAACACAAGTGCGAAAAGTGGTTTTTCCACACTAATACAAGTGCAAAAGTGGTTTCCTGCACCAACACAAGTGCGAAATGTGGTTTTTCAACACTAACACAAGTGCGAAAAGTGGTTTTTCAACACTAACACAAGTGCGAAAAGTGGTTTTTTCCACACTAATAGAAGTGCAAAAGTGGTTTCCTGCACCAACACAAGTGCGAAAAGTGGTTTTTCAACACTAACACAAGTGCGAAAAGTGGTTTTTCAACACTAACACAAGTGCGAAAAGTGGTTTTCCCACACTAATAGAAGTGTAAAAGTGGTTTCCTGCACCAACACAAGTGCGAAATGTGGTTTTTCAACACTAACCCAAGTGCGAAAAGTGGTTTTTCAACACTAACACAAGTGCGAAAAGTGGTTTTTCCACACTAATACAAGTGCAAAAGTGGTTTCCTGCACCAACACAAGTGCGAAAAGTGGTTTTTCAACACTAACACAAGTGCGAAAAGTGGTTTTTCAACACTATCACAAGTGCAAAAAGTGTTTTTTACACACTAATACAAGTGCAAAAGTGGTTTCCTGCACCAACACAAGTGCGAAAAGTGGTTTTTCAACACTAACACAAGTGCGAAAAGTGTTTTTTCCACACTAATACAAGTGCAAAAGTGGTTTCCTGCACCAACACAAGTGCGAAAAGTGGTTTTTCGACACTAACACAAGTGCAAAAAGTGGTTTTTCCACACTAATACAAGTGCAAAAGTGGTTTCCTGCACTAACACAAGTGCGAAAAGTGGTTTTTCAACACTAACACAAGTGCAAAAAGTGGTTTTTCCACACTAATGCAAGTGCAAAAAGTGTTTTTTCCACACTAATACAAGTGCAAAAGTGATTTCCTGCACCAACACAAGTGCAAAAGTGGTTTCCTGCACCAACACAAGTGCAAAAGTGGTTTACTGCACCAACACAAGTGCGAAAAGTGGTTTTTCAACACTAACACAAGTGCGAAACGTGGTTTTTCAACACTAACACAAGTGCGAAAAGTGGTTTTTCAACACTAACACAAGTGCGAAAAGTGGTTTTTCCACACTAATGCAAGTGCAAAAGTGGTTTCCTGCACCAACACAAGTGCGAAAAGTGGTTTTTCAACACTAACACAAGTGCGAAAAGTGGTTTTTCAACACTAACACAAGTGCGAAAAGTGGTTTTTCAACACTATCACAAGTGCAAAAAGTGTTTTTTCCACACTAATACAAGTGCAAAAGTGGTTTCCTGCACCAACACAAGTGCGAAAAGTGGTTTTTCGACACTAACACAAGTGCAAAAAGTGGTTTTTCCACACTAATACAAGTGCAAAAGTGGTTTCCTGCACTAACACAAGTGCGAAAAGTGGTTTTTCAACACTAACACAAGTGCAAAAAGTGGTTTTTCCACACTAATGCAAGTGCAAAAAGTGTTTTTTCCACTCTAATACAAGTGCAAAAGTGGTTTCCTGCACCAACACAAGTGCAAAAGTGGTTTCCTGCACCAACACAAGTGCAAAAGTGGTTTCCTGCACCAACACAAGTGCGAAAAGTGGTTTTTCAACACTAACACAAGTGCGAAAAGTGGTTTTTCAACACTAACACAAGTGCGAAAAGTGGTTTTTCAACACTAACACAAGTGCGAAAAGTGGTTTTTCCACACTAATGCAAGTGCAAAAGTGGTTTCCTGCACCAACACAAGTGCGAAAAGTGGTTTTTCAACACTAACTCAAGTGCGAAGTGGTTTTTCAGCACTATCACAAGTGCAAAAAGTGTTTTTTCCACACTAATACAAGTGCAAAAGTGGTTTCCTGCACCAACACAAGTGCGAAAAGTGGTTTTTCAACACTAACACAAGTGCGAAAAGTGGTTTTTCAACACTAACACAAGTGCGAAAAGTGGTTTTTCCACACTAATACAAGTGCAAAAGTGGTTTCCTGCAGCAACACAAGGGCGAAAAGTGGTTTTTCAACACTAACACAAGTGCGAAAAGTGGTTTTTCCACACTAATACAAGTGCGAAAAGTGGTTTTTCAACACTAACACAAGTGCGAAAAGTGTTTTTTCCACAATAATACAAGTGAAAAATTGGTTTCCTGCACCAACACAAGTGCGAAAAGTGGTTTTTCAACACTAACACAAGTGCGAAAAGTGGTTTTTCCACACTAATACAAGTGCAAAAGTGGTTTCCTGCACCAACACAAGTGCGAAAAGTGGTTTTTCAACACTAACACAAGTGCGAAAAGTGGTTTTTCAACACTAACACAAGTGCGAAAATTGGTTTTTCAACACTAACACAAGTGAGAAAAGTGGTTTTTCCACACTAATACAAGTGCAAAAGTGGTTTCCTGCACCAACACAAGTGCGAAAAGTGTTTTTTCAACACTAACACAAGTGCGAAAAGTGGTTTTTCAACACTATCACAAGAGCAAAAAGTGTTTTTTCCACACTAATGCAAGTGCAAAAGTGGTTTCCTGCACCAACACAAGTGCGAAAAGTGGTTTTTCAACACTATCACAAGTGCAAAAAGTGTTTTTCCACACTAACACAAGTGCAAAAGTGGTTTCCTGCACCAACACAAGTGCGAAAAGTGGTTTTTCAACACTAACACAAGTGCGAAAAGTGGTTTTTCAACACTAACACAAGTGCGAAAAGTGGTTTTTCAACACTAACACAAGTGCGAAAAGTGGTTTTTCAACACTAACACAAGTGCGAAAAGTGGGTTTTCAACACTAACACAAGTGCGAAAAGTGGTTTTTCCACCCTAATACAAGTGCGAAAAGTGGTTTCCTCCACTAACACAAGTGCGAAAAGTGGGTTTTCAACATTAACACAAGTGCGAAAAGTGGGTTTTTCAACACCAACACAGGTGCGAAAAGTGGTTTCCTTCACCAACCCATGTGCGAAAAGTGGTTTTTCAACACCAACACAAGTGCGAAAAGTTGTTTCCTGCACCAAAACAAGTGCGAAAAGTGGTTTTTCAACACTAACACAAGTGCGAAAAGTGGTTTTTGAACACTAACACAAGTGCGGAAAGTCATTTTTCCACACTATTACAAGTGTGAAAAGTGGTTTCCTACACCAATACAAGTGCGAAACGTGCGTTCCTGCACCAACACAAGTGCGAAAAGTGGTTTTTCAACACTAACACAAGTGCGAAAAGTGGTTTTTCCACACTAATACAGGTGAAAAAGTGGTTTCCTGCACCAACACAAGTGCGAAAAGTGGTTTTTCAACACTAACACAAGTGCGAAAAGTGGTTTTTCAACACTAACACAAGTGCGAAAAGTGGTTTTTCAACACTAACACAAGTGCGAAAAGTGTTTTTTCCACACTAATACAAGTGCGAAAAGTGGTTTTTCAACACTAACACAAGTGCGAAAAGTGGTTTTTCAACACTATCACAAGTGCGAAAAGTGTTTTTTCCACACTAATACAAGTGCAAAAGTGGTTTCCTGCACCAACACAAGTGCGAAAAGTGGTTTTTCAACACTAACACAAGTGCGAAAAGTGGTTTTTCAACACTAACACAAGTGCAAAAAGTGGTTTTTCAACACTAACACAAGTGCGAAAAGTGTTTTTTCCACACTAATACAAGTGCAAAAGTGGTTTCCTGCACCAACACAAGTGCGAAAAGTGGTTTTTCAACACTAACACAAGTGCGAAAAGTGGTTTTTCAACACTATCACAAGTGCAAAAAGTGTTTTTTCCACACTAATACAACAAATGCAAAAGTGGTTTCACCCACCAATACAAGTGCGAAAAGTGGTTTTTCAACACTAACACAAGTGCGAAAAGTGGTTTTTCAACACTAACACACGTACGAAAAGTGGTTTTTCCACACTAATACAAGTGCAAATAGTGTTTTTTCCACACTAACACAAGTGCGAAAAGTGGTTTTTCCACACTAATACAAGTGCAAAAGTGGTTTCCTGCACCAACAGAAGTGCGAAAAGTGGTATTTCAACACTAACATAAGTGCGAAGTGGTTTTTCAACACTATCACAAGTGCAAAAAGTGTTTTTTCCACACTAATACAAGTGCAAAAGTGGTTTCCTGCACCAACACAAGTGCGAAAAGTGGTTTTTCAACACTAACACAAGTGCGAAAAGTGGTTTTTCAACACTAACACAAGTGCGAAAAGTGGTTTTTCCACACTAATACAAGTGCAAAAGTGGTTTCCTGCACCAACACAAGTGCGAAAAGTGGTTTTTCAACACTAACACAAGTGCGAAAAGTGGTTTTTCAACACTATCACAAGTGCAAAAAGTGTTTTTTCCACACTAATACAAGTGCAAAAGTGGTTTCCTGCACCAACACAAGTGCGAAAAGTGGTTTTTCAACACTAACACAAGTGCGAAAAGTGGTTTTTCAACACTATCACAAGTGCAAAAAGTGTTTTTTCCACACTAATACAAGTGAAAAAGTGGTTTCCTGCACCAACACAAGTGCGAAAAGTGGTTTTTCGACACTAACACAAGTGCAAAAAGTGGTTTTCCACACTAATACAAGTGCAAAAGTGGTTTCCTGCACTAACACAAGTGCGAAAAGTGGTTTTTCAACACTAACACAAGTGCGAAAAGTGTTTTTTCAACACTAACACAAGTGCGAAAAGTGGTTTTTCAACACTATCACAAGAGCAAAAAGTGTTTTTTCCACACTAATGCAAGTGCAAAAGTGGTTTCCTGCACCAACACAAGTGCGAAAAGTGGTTTTTCAACACTATCACAAGTGCAAAAAGTGTTTTTCCACACTAACACAAGTGCAAAAGTGGTTTCCTGCACCAACACAAGTGCGAAAAGTGGTTTTTCAACACTAACACAAGTGCGAAAAGTGGTTTTTCAACACTAACACAAGTGCGAAAAGTGGTTTTTCAACACTAACACAAGTGCGAAAAGTGGTTTTTCAACACTAACACAAGTGCGAAAAGTGGGTTTTCAACACTAACACAAGTGCGAAAAGTGGTTTTTCCACCCTAATACAAGTGCGAAAAGTGGTTTCCTCCACTAACACAAGTGCGAAAAGTGGGTTTTCAACATTAACACAAGTGCGAAAAGTGGGTTTTTCAACACCAACACAGGTGCGAAAAGTGGTTTCCTTCACCAACCCATGTGCGAAAAGTGGTTTTTCAACACCAACACAAGTGCGAAAAGTTGTTTCCTGCACCAAAACAAGTGCGAAAAGTGGTTTTTCAACACTAACACAAGTGCGAAAAGTGGTTTTTGAACACTAACACAAGTGCGGAAAGTCATTTTTCCACACTATTACAAGTGTGAAAAGTGGTTTCCTACACCAATACAAGTGCGAAACGTGCGTTCCTGCACCAACACAAGTGCGAAAAGTGGTTTTTCAACACTAACACAAGTGCGAAAAGTGGTTTTTCCACACTAATACAGGTGAAAAAGTGGTTTCCTGCACCAACACAAGTGCGAAAAGTGGTTTTTCAACACTAACACAAGTGCGAAAAGTGGTTTTTCAACACTAACACAAGTGCGAAAAGTGGTTTTTCAACACTAACACAAGTGCGAAAAGTGTTTTTTCCACACTAATACAAGTGCGAAAAGTGGTTTTTCAACACTAACACAAGTGCGAAAAGTGGTTTTTCAACACTATCACAAGTGCGAAAAGTGTTTTTTCCACACTAATACAAGTGCAAAAGTGGTTTCCTGCACCAACACAAGTGCGAAAAGTGGTTTTTCAACACTAACACAAGTGCGAAAAGTGGTTTTTCAACACTAACACAAGTGCAAAAAGTGGTTTTTCAACACTAACACAAGTGCGAAAAGTGTTTTTTCCACACTAATACAAGTGCAAAAGTGGTTTCCTGCACCAACACAAGTGCGAAAAGTGGTTTTTCAACACTAACACAAGTGCGAAAAGTGGTTTTTCAACACTATCACAAGTGCAAAAAGTGTTTTTTCCACACTAATACAACAAATGCAAAAGTGGTTTCACCCACCAATACAAGTGCGAAAAGTGGTTTTTCAACACTAACACAAGTGCGAAAAGTGGTTTTTCAACACTAACACACGTACGAAAAGTGGTTTTTCCACACTAATACAAGTGCAAATAGTGTTTTTTCCACACTAACACAAGTGCGAAAAGTGGTTTTTCCACACTAATACAAGTGCAAAAGTGGTTTCCTGCACCAACAGAAGTGCGAAAAGTGGTATTTCAACACTAACATAAGTGCGAAGTGGTTTTTCAACACTATCACAAGTGCAAAAAGTGTTTTTTCCACACTAATACAAGTGCAAAAGTGGTTTCCTGCACCAACACAAGTGCGAAAAGTGGTTTTTCAACACTAACACAAGTGCGAAAAGTGGTTTTTCAACACTAACACAAGTGCGAAAAGTGGTTTTTCCACACTAATACAAGTGCAAAAGTGGTTTCCTGCACCAACACAAGTGCGAAAAGTGGTTTTTCAACACTAACACAAGTGCGAAAAGTGGTTTTTCAACACTATCACAAGTGCAAAAAGTGTTTTTTCCACACTAATACAAGTGCAAAAGTGGTTTCCTGCACCAACACAAGTGCGAAAAGTGGTTTTTCAACACTAACACAAGTGCGAAAAGTGGTTTTTCAACACTATCACAAGTGCAAAAAGTGTTTTTTCCACACTAATACAAGTGAAAAAGTGGTTTCCTGCACCAACACAAGTGCGAAAAGTGGTTTTTCGACACTAACACAAGTGCAAAAAGTGGTTTTCCACACTAATACAAGTGCAAAAGTGGTTTCCTGCACTAACACAAGTGCGAAAAGTGGTTTTTCAACACTAACACAAGTGCGAAAAGTGGTTTTTCAACACTATCACAAGTGCAAAAAGTGTTTTTTACACACTAATACAAGTGCAAAAGTGGTTTCCTGCACCAACACAAGTGCGAAAAGTGGTTTTTCAACACTAACACAAGTGCGAAAAGTGGTTTTTCAACACTATCACAAGTGCAAAAAGTGTTTTTTCCACACTAATACAAGTGCAAAAGTGGTTTCCTGCACCAACACAAGTGCGAAAAGTGGTTTTTCGACACTAACACAAGTGCAAAAAGTGGTTTTTCCACACTAATACAAGTGCAAAAGTGGTTTCCTGCACTAACACAAGTGCGAAAAGTGGTTTTTCAACACTAACACAAGTGCAAAAAGTGGTTTTTCCACACTAATGCAAGTGCAAAAAGTGTTTTTTCCACACTAATACAAGTGCAAAAGTGATTTCCTGCACCAACACAAGTGCAAAAGTGGTTTCCTGCACCAACACAAGTGCAAAAGTGGTTTACTGCACCAACACAAGTGCGAAAAGTGGTTTTTCAACACTAACACAAGTGCGAAACGTGGTTTTTCAACACTAACACAAGTGCGAAAAGTGGTTTTTCAACACTAACACAAGTGCGAAAAGTGGTTTTTCCACACTAATGCAAGTGCAAAAGTGGTTTCCTGCACCAACACAAGTGCGAAAAGTGGTTTTTCAACACTAACACAAGTGCGAAAAGTGGTTTTTCAACACTAACACAAGTGCGAAAAGTGGTTTTTCAACACTATCACAAGTGCAAAAAGTGTTTTTTCCACACTAATACAAGTGCAAAAGTGGTTTCCTGCACCAACACAAGTGCGAAAAGTGGTTTTTCGACACTAACACAAGTGCAAAAAGTGGTTTTTCCACACTAATACAAGTGCAAAAGTGGTTTCCTGCACTAACACAAGTGCGAAAAGTGGTTTTTCAACACTAACACAAGTGCAAAAAGTGGTTTTTCCACACTAATGCAAGTGCAAAAAGTGTTTTTTCCACACTAATACAAGTGCAAAAGTGGCTTCCTGCACCAACACAAGTGCAAAAGTGGTTTCCTGCACCAACACAAGTGCAAAAGTGGTTTCCTGCACCAACACAAGTGCGAAAAGTGGTTTTTCAACACTAACACAAGTGCGAAAAGTGGTTTTTCAACACTAACACAAGTGCGAAAAGTGGTTTTTCAACACTAACACAAGTGCGAAAAGTGGTTTTTCCACACTAATGCAAGTGCAAAAGTGGTTTCCTGCACCAACACAAGTGCGAAAAGTGGTTTTTCAACACTAACTCAAGTGCGAAGTGGTTTTTCAGCACTATCACAAGTGCAAAAAGTGTTTTTTCCACACTAATACAAGTGCAAAAGTGGTTTCCTGCACCAACACAAGTGCGAAAAGTGGTTTTTCAACACTAACACAAGTGCGAAAAGTGGTTTTTCAACACTAACACAAGTGCGAAAAGTGGTTTTTCCACACTAATACAAGTGCAAAAGTGGTTTCCTGCAGCAACACAAGGGCGAAAAGTGGTTTTTCAACACTAACACAAGTGCGAAAAGTGGTTTTTCCACACTAATACAAGTGCGAAAAGTGGTTTTTCAACACTAACACAAGTGCGAAAAGTGTTTTTTCCACAATAATACAAGTGAAAAATTGGTTTCCTGCACCAACACAAGTGCGAAAAGTGGTTTTTCAACACTAACACAAGTGCGAAAAGTGGTTTTTCCACACTAATACAAGTGCAAAAGTGGTTTCCTGCACCAACACAAGTGCGAAAAGTGGTTTTTCAACACTAACACAAGTGCGAAAAGTGGTTTTTCAACACTAACACAAGTGCGAAAATTGGTTTTTCAACACTAACACAAGTGAGAAAAGTGGTTTTTCCACACTAATACAAGTGCAAAAGTGGTTTCCTGCACCAACACAAGTGCGAAAAGTGTTTTTTCAACACTAACACAAGTGCGAAAAGTGGTTTTTCAACACTATCACAAGAGCAAAAAGTGTTTTTTCCACACTAATGCAAGTGCAAAAGTGGTTTCCTGCACCAACACAAGTGCGAAAAGTGGTTTTTCAACACTATCACAAGTGCAAAAAGTGTTTTTCCACACTAACACAAGTGCAAAAGTGGTTTCCTGCACCAACACAAGTGCGAAAAGTGGTTTTTCAACACTAACACAAGTGCGAAAAGTGGTTTTTCAACACTAACACAAGTGCGAAAAGTGGTTTTTCAACACTAACACAAGTGCGAAAAGTGGTTTTTCAACACTAACACAAGTGCGAAAAGTGGGTTTTCAACACTAACACAAGTGCGAAAAGTGGTTTTTCCACCCTAATACAAGTGCGAAAAGTGGTTTCCTCCACTAACACAAGTGCGAAAAGTGGGTTTTCAACATTAACACAAGTGCGAAAAGTGGGTTTTTCAACACCAACACAGGTGCGAAAAGTGGTTTCCTTCACCAACCCATGTGCGAAAAGTGGTTTTTCAACACCAACACAAGTGCGAAAAGTTGTTTCCTGCACCAAAACAAGTGCGAAAAGTGGTTTTTCAACACTAACACAAGTGCGAAAAGTGGTTTTTGAACACTAACACAAGTGCGGAAAGTCATTTTTCCACACTATTACAAGTGTGAAAAGTGGTTTCCTACACCAATACAAGTGCGAAACGTGCGTTCCTGCACCAACACAAGTGCGAAAAGTGGTTTTTCAACACTAACACAAGTGCGAAAAGTGGTTTTTCCACACTAATACAGGTGAAAAAGTGGTTTCCTGCACCAACACAAGTGCGAAAAGTGGTTTTTCAACACTAACACAAGTGCGAAAAGTGGTTTTTCAACACTAACACAAGTGCGAAAAGTGGTTTTTCAACACCAACACAAGTGCGAAAAGTGGTTTTTCAACACTAACACAAGTGCAAAAAGTGGTTTTTCAACACTATCACAAGTGCAAAAAGTGTTTTTTCCACACTAATACAAGTGCAAAAGTGGTTTCCTGCACCAACACAAGTGCGAAAAGTGTTTTTTCCACACTAATACAAGTGCGAAAAGTGGTTTTTCAACACTAACACAAGTGCGAAAAGTGGTTTTTCAACACTATCACAAGTGCGAAAAGTGTTTTTTCCACACTAATACAAGTGCAAAAGTGGTTTCCTGCACCAACACAAGTGCGAAAAGTGGTTTTTCAACACTAACACAAGTGCGAAAAGTGGTTTTTCAACACTAACACAAGTGCAAAAAGTGGTTTTTCAACACTAACACAAGTGCGAAAAGTGTTTTTTCCACACTAATACAAGTGCAAAAGTGGTTTCCTGCACCAACACAAGTGCGAAAAGTGGTTTTTCAACACTAACACAAGTGCGAAAAGTGGTTTTTCAACACTATCACAAGTGCAAAAAGTGTTTTTTCCACACTAATACAACAAATGCAAAAGTGGTTTCACCCACCAATACAAGTGCGAAAAGTGGTTTTTCAACACTAACACAAGTGCGAAAAGTGGTTTTTCAACACTAACACACGTACGAAAAGTGGTTTTTCCACACTAATACAAGTGCAAATAGTGTTTTTTCCACACTAACACAAGTGCGAAAAGTGGTTTTTCCACACTAATACAAGTGCAAAAGTGGTTTCCTGCACCAACAGAAGTGCGAAAAGTGGTTTTTCAACACTAACATAAGTGCGAAGTGGTTTTTCAACACTATCACAAGTGCAAAAAGTGTTTTTTCCACACTAATACAAGTGCAAAAGTGGTTTCCTGCACCAACACAAGTGCGAAAAGTGGTTTTTCAACACTAACACAAGTGCGAAAAGTGGTTTTTCAACACTAACACAAGTGCGAAAAGTGGTTTTTCCACACTAATACAAGTGCAAAAGTGGTTTCCTGCACCAACACAAGTGTGAAAAGTGGTTTTTCAACACTAACACAAGTGCGAAAAGTGGTTTTTCAACACTATCACAAGTGCAAAAAGTGTTTTTTCCACACTAATACAAGTGCAAAAGTGGTTTCCTGCACCAACACAAGTGCGAAAAGTGGTTTTTCAACACTAACACAAGTGCGAAAAGTGGTTTTTCAACACTATCACAAGTGCAAAAAGTGTTTTTTCCACACTAATACAAGTGAAAAAGTGGTTTCCTGCACCAACACAAGTGCGAAAAGTGGTTTTTCGACACTAACACAAGTGCAAAAAGTGGTTTTTCCACACTAATACAAGTGCAAAAGTGGTTTCCTGCACCAACACAAGTGCGAAAATTGGTTTTTCAACACTAACACAAGTGCGAAAAGTGGTTTTTCCACACTAATACAAGTGCGAAAAGTGGTTTTTCAACACTAACACAAGTGCGAAAAGTGTTTTTTCCACACTAATACAAGTGCAAAAGTGGTTTCCTGCACCAACACAAGTGCGAAAAGTGGTTTTTCAACACTAACACAAGTGCGAAAAGTGGTTTTTCAACACTATCACAAGTGCAAAAATTGTTTTTTCCACACTAATACAAGTGCAAAAGTGGTTTCCTGCACCAACACAAGTGCGAAAAGTGTTTTTTCAACACTAACACAAGTGCGAAAAGTGGTTTTTCAACACTAACACAAGTGCGAAAAGTGGTTTTTCCACACTAATACAAGTGCAAAAGTGGTTTCCTGCACCAACACAAGTGCGAAAAGTGGTTTTTCAACACTAACACAAGTGCGAAAAGTGGTTTTTCAACACTAACACAAGTGCGAAAAGTGGTTTTTCAACACTAACACAAGTGCGAAAAGTGGTTTTTCAATACTAACACAAGTGCGAAAAGTGGTTTTTCCACACTAATACAAGTGCAAAAGTGGTTTCCTGCACCAACACAAGTGCGAAAAGTGGTTTTTCAACACTAACACAAGTGCAAAAAGTGGTTTTTCAACACTATCACAAGTGCAAAAAGTGTTTTTTCCACACTAATACAAGTGCAAAAGTGGTTTCCTGCACCAACACAAGTGCGAAAAGTGGTTTTTCGACACTAACACAAGTGCAAAAAGTGGTTTTTCCACACTAATACAAGTGCAAAAGTGGTTTCCTGCACCAACACAAGTGCGAAAAGTGGTTTTTCAACACTATCACAAGTGCAAAAAGTGTTTTTTCCACACTAATACAAGTGCAAAAGTGGTTTCCTGCACCAACACAAGTGCGAAAAGTGGTTTTTCAACACTAACACAAGTGCGAAAAGTGGTTTTTCAACACTAACACAAGTGCAAATAGTGTTTTTTCCACACTAACACAAGTGCGAAAAGTGGTTTTTCCACACTAATACAAGTGCAAAAGTGGTTTCCTGCACCAACAGAAGTGCGAAAAGTGGTTTTTCAACACTAACATAAGTGCGAAGTGGTTTTTCAACACTATCACAAGTGCAAAAAGTGTTTTTTCCACACTAATACAAGTGCAAAAGTGGTTTCCTGCACCAACACAAGTGCGAAAAGTGGTTTTTCAACACTAACACAAGTGCGAAAAGTGGTTTTTCAACACTAACACAAGTGTGAAAAGTGGTTTTTCCACACTAATACAAGTGCAAAAGTGGTTTCCTGCACCAACACAAGTGCGAAAAGTGGTTTTTCAACACTAACACAAGTGCGAAAAGTGGTTTTTCAACACTATCACAAGTGCAAAAAGTGTTTTTTCCACACTAATACAAGTGCAAAAGTGGTTTCCTGCACCAACACAAGTGCGAAAAGTGGTTTTTCAACACTAACACAAGTGCGAAAAGTGGGTTTTCAACACTAACACAAGTGCGAAAAGTGGTTTTTCCACCCTAATACAAGTGCGAAAAGTGGTTTCCTCCACTAACACAAGTGCGAAAAGTGGGTTTTCAACATTAACACAAGTGCGAAAAGTGGGTTTTTCAACACCAACACAGGTGCGAAAAGTGGTTTCCTTCACCAACCCATGTGCGAAAAGTGGTTTTTCAACACCAACACAAGTGCGAAAAGTTGTTTCCTGCACCAAAACAAGTGCGAAAAGTGGTTTTTCAACACTAACACAAGTGCGAAAAGTGGTTTTTGAACACTAACACAAGTGCGGAAAGTCATTTTTCCACACTATTACAAGTGTGAAAAGTGGTTTCCTACACCAATACAAGTGCGAAACGTGCGTTCCTGCACCAACACAAGTGCGAAAAGTGGTTTTTCAACACTAACACAAGTGCGAAAAGTGGTTTTTCCACACTAATACAGGTGAAAAAGTGGTTTCCTGCACCAACACAAGTGCGAAAAGTGGTTTTTCAACACTAACACAAGTGCGAAAAGTGGTTTTTCAACACTAACACAAGTGCGAAAAGTGGTTTTTCAACACTAACACAAGTGCGAAAAGTGTTTTTTCCACACTAATACAAGTGCGAAAAGTGGTTTTTCAACACTAACACAAGTGCGAAAAGTGGTTTTTCAACACTATCACAAGTGCGAAAAGTGTTTTTTCCACACTAATACAAGTGCAAAAGTGGTTTCCTGCACCAACACAAGTGCGAAAAGTGGTTTTTCAACACTAACACAAGTGCGAAAAGTGGTTTTTCAACACTAACACAAGTGCAAAAAGTGGTTTTTCAACACTAACACAAGTGCGAAAAGTGTTTTTTCCACACTAATACAAGTGCAAAAGTGGTTTCCTGCACCAACACAAGTGCGAAAAGTGGTTTTTCAACACTAACACAAGTGCGAAAAGTGGTTTTTCAACACTATCACAAGTGCAAAAAGTGTTTTTTCCACACTAATACAACAAATGCAAACGTGGTTTCACCCACCAATACAAGTGCGAAAAGTGGTTTTTCAACACTAACACAAGTGCGAAAAGTGGTTTTTCAACACTAACACACGTACGAAAAGTGGTTTTTCAACACTAACACAAGTGCAAATAGTGTTTTTTCCACACTAATACAAGTGCAAAAGTGGTTTCCTGCACCAACACAAGTGCGAAAAGTGGTTTTTCAACACTAACACAAGTGCGAAAAGTGGTTTTTCAACACTAACACAAGTGCAAATAGTGTTTTTTCCACACTAACACAAGTGCGAAAAGTGGTTTTTCCACACTAATACAAGTGCAAAAGTGGTTTCCTGCACCAACAGAAGTGCGAAAAGTGGTTTTTCAACACTAACATAAGTGCGAAGTGGTTTTTCAACACTATCACAAGTGCAAAAAGTGTTTTTTCCACACTAATACAATTGCAAAAGTGGTTTCCTGCACCAACACAAGTGCGAAAAGTGGTTTTTCAACACTAACACAAGTGCGAAAAGTGGTTTTTCAACACTAACACAAGTGCGAAAAGTGGTTTTTCCACACTAATACAAGTGCAAAAGTGGTTTCCTGCACCAACACAAGTGCGAAAAGTGGTTTTTCAACACTAACACAAGTGCGAAAAGTGGTTTTTCAACACTATCACAAGTGCAAAAAGTGTTTTTTCCACACTAATACAAGTGCAAAAGTGGTTTCCTGCACCAACACAAGTGCGAAAAGTGGTTTTTCAACACTAACACAAGTGCGAAAAGTGGGTTTTCAACACTAACACAAGTGCGAAAAGTGGTTTTTCCACCCTAATACAAGTGCGAAAAGTGGTTTCCTCCACTAACACAAGTGCGAAAAGTGGGTTTTCAACATTAATACAAGTGCGAAAAGTGGGTTTTTCAACACCAACACAGGTGCGAAAAGTGGTTTCCTTCACCAACCCATGTGCGAAAAGTGGTTTTTCAACACCAACACAAGTGCGAAAAGTTGTTTCCTGCACCAAAACAAGTGCGAAAAGTGGTTTTTCAACACTAACACAAGTGCGAAAAGTGGTTTTTGAACACTAACACAAGTGCGGAAAGTCATTTTTCCACACTATTACAAGTGTGAAAAGTGGTTTCCTACACCAATACAAGTGCGAAACGTGCGTTCCTGCACCAACACAAGTGCGAAAAGTGGTTTTTCAACACTAACACAAGTGCGAAAAGTGGTTTTTCCACACTAATACAGGTGAAAAAGTGGTTTCCTGCACCAACACAAGTGCGAAAAGTGGTTTTTCAACACTAACACAAGTGCGAAAAGTGGTTTTTCAACACTAACACAAGTGCGAAAAGTGGTTTTTCAACACTAACACAAGTGCGAAAAGTGTTTTTTCCACACTAATACAAGTGCGAAAAGTGGTTTTTCAACACTAACACAAGTGCGAAAAGTGGTTTTTCAACACTATCACAAGTGCGAAAAGTGTTTTTTCCACACTAATACAAGTGCAAAAGTGGTTTCCTGCACCAACACAAGTGCGAAAAGTGGTTTTTCAACACTAACACAAGTGCGAAAAGTGGTTTTTCAACACTAACACAAGTGCAAAAAGTGGTTTTTCAACACTAACACAAGTGCGAAAAGTGTTTTTTCCACACTAATACAAGTGCAAAAGTGGTTTCCTGCACCAACACAAGTGCGAAAAGTGGTTTTTCAACACTAACACAAGTGCGAAAAGTGGTTTTTCAACACTATCACAAGTGCAAAAAGTGTTTTTTCCACACTAATACAACAAATGCAAAAGTGGTTTCACCCACCAATACAAGTGCGAAAAGTGGTTTTTCAACACTAACACAAGTGCGAAAAGTGGTTTTTCAACACTAACACACGTACGAAAAGTGGTTTTTCCACACTAATACAAGTGCAAATAGTGTTTTTTCCACACTAACACAAGTGCGAAAAGTGGTTTTTCCACACTAATACAAGTGCAAAAGTGGTTTCCTGCACCAACAGAAGTGCGAAAAGTGGTTTTTCAACACTAACATAAGTGCGAAGTGGTTTTTCAACACTATCACAAGTGCAAAAAGTGTTTTTTCCACACTAATACAAGTGCAAAAGTGGTTTCCTGCACCAACACAAGTGCGAAAAGTGGTTTTTCAACACTAACACAAGTGCGAAAAGTGGTTTTTCAACACTAACACAAGTGCGAAAAGTGGTTTTTCCACACTAATACAAGTGCAAAAGTGGTTTCCTGCACCAACACAAGTGCGAAAAGTGGTTTTTCAACACTAACACAAGTGCGAAAAGTGGTTTTTCAACACTATCACAAGTGCAAAAAGTGTTTTTTCCACACTAATACAAGTGCAAAAGTGGTTTCCTGCACCAACACAAGTGCGAAAAGTGGTTTTTCAACACTAACACAAGTGCGAAAAGTGGTTTTTCAACACTATCACAAGTGCAAAAAGTGTTTTTTCCACACTAATAAAAGTGAAAAAGTGGTTTCCTGCACCAACACAAGTGCGAAAAGTGGTTTTTCGACACTAACACAAGTGCAAAAAGTGGTTTTTCCACACTAATACAAGTGCAAAAGTGGTTTCCTGCACCAACACAAGTGCGAAAATTGGTTTTTCAACACTAACACAAGTGCGAAAAGTGGTTTTTCCACACTAATACAAGTGCGAAAAGTGGTTTTTCAACACTAACACAAGTGCGAAAAGTGTTTTTTCCACACTAATACAAGTGCAAAAGTGGTTTCCTGCACCAACACAAGTGCGAAAAGTGGTTTTTCAACACTAACACAAGTGCGAAAAGTGGTTTTTCAACACTATCACAAGTGCAAAAATTGTTTTTTCCACACTAATACAAGTGCAAAAGTGGTTTCCTGCACCAACACAAGTGCGAAAAGTGTTTTTTCAACACTAACACAAGTGCGAAAAGTGGTTTTTCAACACTAACACAAGTGCGAAAAGTGGTTTTTCCACACTAATACAAGTGCAAAAGTGGTTTCCTGCACCAACACAAGTGCGAAAAGTGGTTTTTCAACACTAACACAAGTGCGAAAAGTGGTTTTTCAACACTAACACAAGTGCGAAAAGTGGTTTTTCAACACTAACACAAGTGCGAAAAGTGGTTTTTCAATACTAACACAAGTGCGAAAAGTGGTTTTTCCACACTAATACAAGTGCAAAAGTGGTTTCCTGCACCAACACAAGTGCGAAAAGTGGTTTTTCAACACTAACACAAGTGCAAAAAGTGGTTTTTCAACACTATCACAAGTGCAAAAAGTGTTTTTTCCACACTAATACAAGTGCAAAAGTGGTTTCCTGCACCAACACAAGTGCGAAAAGTGGTTTTTCGACACTAACACAAGTGCAAAAAGTGGTTTTTCCACACTAATACAAGTGCAAAAGTGGTTTCCTGCACCAACACAAGTGCGAAAAGTGGTTTTTCAACACTATCACAAGTGCAAAAAGTGTTTTTTCCACACTAATACAAGTGCAAAAGTGGTTTCCTGCACCAACACAAGTGCGAAAAGTGGTTTTTCAACACTAACACAAGTGCGAAAAGTGGTTTTTCAACACTAACACAAGTGCAAATAGTGTTTTTTCCACACTAACACAAGTGCGAAAAGTGGTTTTTCCACACTAATACAAGTGCAAAAGTGGTTTCCTGCACCAACAGAAGTGCGAAAAGTGGTTTTTCAACACTAACATAAGTGCGAAGTGGTTTTTCAACACTATCACAAGTGCAAAAAGTGTTTTTTCCACACTAATACAAGTGCAAAATTGGTTTCCTGCACCAACACAAGGGCGAAAAGTGGTTTTTCAACACTAACACAAGTGCGAAAAGTGGTTTTTCAACACTAACACAAGTGCGAAAAGTGGTTTTTCCACACTAATACAAGTGCAAAAGTGGTTTCCTGCACCAACACAAGTGCGAAAAGTGGTTTTTCAACACTAACACAAGTGCGAAAAGTGGTTTTTCAACACTATCACAAGTGCAAAAAGTGTTTTTTCCACACTAATACAAGTGCAAAAGTGGTTTCCTGCACCAACACAAGTGCGAAAAGTGGTTTTTCAACACTAACACAAGTGCGAAAAGTGGTTTTTCAACACTATCACAAGTGCAAAAAGTGTTTTTTCCACACTAATACAAGTGAAAAGGTGGTTTCCTGCACCATCACAAGTGCGAAAAGTGGTTTTTCGACACTAACACAAGTGCAAAAAGCGGTTTTTCCACACTAATACAAGTGCAAAAGTGGTTTCCTGCACCAACACAAGTGCGAAAAGTGGTTTTTCAACACTAACACAAGTGCAAAAAGTGGTTTTTCCACACTAATGCAAGTGCAAAAAGTGTTTTTTCCACACTAATACATGTGCAAAAGTGGTTTCCTTCACCAACACAAGTGCAAAAGTGGTTTCCTGCACCAACACAAGTGCAAAAGTGGTTTCCTTCAAAAACACAAGTGCGAAAAGTGGTTTTTCAACACTAACACAAGTGCGAAAAGTGGTTTTTCAACACTAACACAAGTGCAAATAGTGTTTTTTCCACACTAATACAAGTGCAAAAGTGGTTTTTCCACACTAATACAAGTGCAAAAGTGGTTTTCCTGCACCAACACAAGTGCGAAAAGTGGTTTTTCAACACTAACATAAGTGCGAAAAGTGGTTTTTCAACACTAACACAAGTGCGAAAAGTGGTTTTTCAACACTAACACAAGTGCGAAAAGTGGTTTTTCAACACTAACACAAGTGCGAAAAGTGGTTTTTCAACACTAACACAAGTGCGAAAAGTGGTTTTTCCACACTAATACAAGTGCAAAAGTGGTTTCCTGCACCAACACAAGTGCGAAAAGTGGTTTTTCAACACTAACACAAGTGCGAAAAGTGGTTTTTCAACACTATCACAAGTGCAAAAAGTGTTTTTTCCACACTAATACAAGTGCAAAAGTGGTTTCCTGCACCAACACAAGTGCGAAATGTGGTTTTTCAACACTAACACAAGTGCGAAAAGTGGTTTTTCCACACTAATAGAAGTGCAAAAGTGCTTTCCGGCACCAACATAAGTGCGAAAAGTGGTTTTTCAACACTAACACAAGTGTGAAAAGTGGTTTTTCAACACTAACACAAGTGCGAAAAGTGGTTTTTCAACACTAACACAAGTGCGAAAAGTGTTTTTTCCACACTAATAGAAGTGCAAAAGTGGTTTCCTGCACCAACACAAGTGCGAAAAGTGGTTTTTCAACACTAACACAAGTGCGAAAAGTTGTTTTTCAACACTAACACAAGTGCGAAAAGTGTTTTTTCCACACTAACACAAGTGCGAAAAGTGTATTTTCCACACTAATACAAGTGAAAATGTGGTTTCCTGCACCAACACAAGTGCGAAAAGTGGTTTTTCAACACTAACACAAGTGCGAAAAGTGGTTTTTCAACACTAACACAAGTGCGAAAAGTGGTTTTTCAACACTAACACAAGTGCGAAAAGTGGTTTTTCCACACTAATACAAGTGCAAAAGTGGATTCCTGCACCAACACAAGTGCAAAAAGTGGTTTTTCAACACTAACACAAGTGCAAATAGTGTTTTTTCCACACTAATACAAGTGCAAAAGTGGTTTTTCCACACTAATACAAGTGCAAAAGTGGTTTTCCTGCACCAACACAAGTGCGAAAAGTGGTTTTTCAACACTAACATAAGTGCGAAAAGTGGTTTTTCAACACTAACACAAGTGCGAAAAGTGGTTTTTCAACACTAACACAAGTGCGAAAAGTGGTTTTTCAACACTAACACAAGTGCGAAAAGTGGTTTTTCAACACTAACACAAGTGCGAAAAGTGGTTTTTCCACACTAATACAAGTGCAAAAGTGGTTTCCTGCATCAACACAAGTGCGAAAAGTGGTTTTTCAACACTAACACAAGTGCGAAAAGTGGTTTTTCAACACTATCACAAGTGCGAAAAGTGGTTTTTCCACACTAATACAAGTGCAAAAGTGGATTCCTGCACCAACACAAGTGCAAAAAGTGGTTTTTCAACACTAACACAAGTGCAAATAGTGTTTTTTCCACACTAATACAAGTGCAAAAGTGGTTTTTCCACACTAATACAAGTGCAAAAGTGGTTTTCCTGCACCAACACAAGTGCGAAAAGTGGTTTTTCAACACTAACATAAGTGCGAAAAGTGGTTTTTCAACACTAACACAAGTGCGAAAAGTGGTTTTTCAACACTAACACAAGTGCGAAAAGTGGTTTTTCAACACTAACACAAGTGCGAAAAGTGGTTTTTCAACACTAACACAAGTGCGAAAAGTGGTTTTTCCACACTAATACAAGTGCAAAAGTGGTTTCCTGCACCAACACAAGTGCGAAAAGTGGTTTTTCAACACTAACACAAGTGCGAAAAGTGGTTTTTCAACACTATCACAAGTGCGAAAAGTGGTTTTTCCACACTAATACAAGTGCAAAAGTGGTTTCCTGCACCAACACAAGTGCGAAAATTGGTTTTTCAACACTAACACAAGTGCGAAAAGTGGTTTTTCCACACTAATACAAGTGCGAAAAGTGGTTTTTCAACACTAACACAAGTGCGAAAAGTGTTTTTTCCACACTAATACAAGTGCAAAAGTGGTTTCCTGCACCAACACAAGTGCGAAAAGTGGTTTTTCAACACTAACACAATTGCGAAAAGTGGTTTTTCAACACTATCACAAGTGCAAAAATTGTTTTTTCCACACTAATACAAGTGCAAAAGTGGTTTCCTGCACCAACACAAGTGCGAAAAGTGTTTTTTCAACACTAACACAAGTGCGAAAAGTGGTTTTTCAACACTAACAAAGTGCGAAAAGTGGTTTTTCCACACTAATACAAGTGCAAAAGTGGTTTCCTGCACCAACACAAGTGCGAAAAGTGGTTTTTCAACACTAACACAAGTGCGAAAAGTGGTTTTTCAACACTAACACATGTGCGAAAAGTGGTTTTTCAACACCAACACAAGTGCGAAAAGTGGTTTTTCAATACTAACACAAGTGCGAAAAGTGGTTTTTCCACACTAATACAAGTGCAAAAGTGGTTTCCTGCACCAACACAAGTGCGAAAAGTGGTTTTTCAACACTAACACAAGTGCAAAAAGTGGTTTTTCAACACTATCACAAGTGCAAAAAGTGTTTTTTCCACACTAATACAAGTGCAAAAGTGGTTTCCTGCACCAACACAAGTGCGAAAAGTGGTTTTTCGACACTAACACAAGTGCAAAAAGTGGTTTTTCCACACTAATACAAGTGCAAAAGTGGTTTCCTGCACCAACACAAGTGCGAAAAGTGGTTTTTCAACACTATCACAAGTGCAAAAAGTGTTTTTCCACACTAATACAAGTGCAAAAGTGGTTTCCTGCACCAACACAAGTGCGAAAAGTGGTTTTTCAACACTAACACAAGTGCGAAAAGTGGTTTTTCAACACTAACACAAGTGCAAATAGTGTTTTTTCCACACTAACACAAATGCGAAAAGTGGTTTTTCCACACTAATACAAGTGCAAAAGTGGTTTCCTGCACCAACAGAAGTGCGAAAAGTGGTTTTTCAACACTAACATAAGTGCGAAGTGGTTTTTCAACACTATGACAAGTGCAAAAAGTGTTTTTTCCACACTAATACAAGTGCAAAAGTGGTTTCCTGCACCAACACAAGTGCGAAAAGTGGTTTTTCAACACTAACACAAGTGCGAAAAGTGGTTTTTCAACACTAACACAAGTGCGAAAAGTGGTTTTTCCACACTAATACAAGTGCAAAAGTGGTTTCCTGCACCAACACAAGTGCGAAAAGTGGTTTTTCAACACTAACATAAGTGCGAAAAGTGGTTTTTCAACACTAACACAAGTGCGAAAAGTGGTTTTTCAACACTAACACAAGTGCGAAAAGTGGTTTTTCAACACTAACACAAGTGCGAAAAGTGGTTTTTCAACACTAACACAAGTGCGAAAAGTGGTTTTTCCACACTAATACAAGTGCAAAAGTGGTTTCCTGCACCAACACAAGTGCGAAAAGTGGTTTTTCAACACTAACACAAGTGCGAAAAGTGGTTTTTCAACACTATCACAAGTGCGAAAAGTGGTTTTTCCACACTAATACAAGTGCAAAAGTGGATTCCTGCACCAACACAAGTGCAAAAAGTGGTTTTTCAACACTAACACAAGTGCAAATAGTGTTTTTTCCACACTAATACAAGTGCAAAAGTGGTTTTTCCACACTAATACAAGTGCAAAAGTGGTTTTCCTGCACCAACACAAGTGCGAAAAGTGGTTTTTCAACACTAACATAAGTGCGAAAAGTGGTTTTTCAACACTAACACAAGTGCGAAAAGTGGTTTTTCAACACTAACACAAGTGCGAAAAGTGGTTTTTCAACACTAACACAAGTGCGAAAAGTGGTTTTTCAACACTAACACAAGTGCGAAAAGTGGTTTTTCCACACTAATACAAGTGCAAAAGTGGTTTCCTGCACCAACACAAGTGCGAAAAGTGGTTTTTCAACACTAACACAAGTGCGAAAAGTGGTTTTTCAACACTATCACAAGTGCGAAAAGTGGTTTTTCCACACTAATACAAGTGCAAAAGTGGTTTCCTGCACCAACACAAGTGCGAAAATTGGTTTTTCAACACTAACACAAGTGCGAAAAGTGGTTTTTCCACACTAATACAAGTGCGAAAAGTGGTTTTTCAACACTAACACAAGTGCGAAAAGTGTTTTTTCCACACTAATACAAGTGCAAAAGTGGTTTCCTGCACCAACACAAGTGCGAAAAGTGGTTTTTCAACACTAACACAATTGCGAAAAGTGGTTTTTCAACACTATCACAAGTGCAAAAATTGTTTTTTCCACACTAATACAAGTGCAAAAGTGGTTTCCTGCACCAACACAAGTGCGAAAAGTGTTTTTTCAACACTAACACAAGTGCGAAAAGTGGTTTTTCAACACTAACAAAGTGCGAAAAGTGGTTTTTCCACACTAATACAAGTGCAAAAGTGGTTTCCTGCACCAACACAAGTGCGAAAAGTGGTTTTTCAACACTAACACAAGTGCGAAAAGTGGTTTTTCAACACTAACACATGTGCGAAAAGTGGTTTTTCAACACCAACACAAGTGCGAAAAGTGGTTTTTCAATACTAACACAAGTGCGAAAAGTGGTTTTTCCACACTAATACAAGTGCAAAAGTGGTTTCCTGCACCAACACAAGTGCGAAAAGTGGTTTTTCAACACTAACACAAGTGCAAAAAGTGGTTTTTCAACACTATCACAAGTGCAAAAAGTGTTTTTTCCACACTAATACAAGTGCAAAAGTGGTTTCCTGCACCAACACAAGTGCGAAAAGTGGTTTTTCGACACTAACACAAGTGCAAAAAGTGGTTTTTCCACACTAATACAAGTGCAAAAGTGGTTTCCTGCACCAACACAAGTGCGAAAAGTGGTTTTTCAACACTATCACAAGTGCAAAAAGTGTTTTTCCACACTAATACAAGTGCAAAAGTGGTTTCCTGCACCAACACAAGTGCGAAAAGTGGTTTTTCAACACTAACACAAGTGCGAAAAGTGGTTTTTCAACACTAACACAAGTGCAAATAGTGTTTTTTCCACACTAACACAAATGCGAAAAGTGGTTTTTCCACACTAATACAAGTGCAAAAGTGGTTTCCTGCACCAACAGAAGTGCGAAAAGTGGTTTTTCAACACTAACATAAGTGCGAAGTGGTTTTTCAACACTATGACAAGTGCAAAAAGTGTTTTTTCCACACTAATACAAGTGCAAAAGTGGTTTCCTGCACCAACACAAGTGCGAAAAGTGGTTTTTCAACACTAACACAAGTGCGAAAAGTGGTTTTTCAACACTAACACAAGTGCGAAAAGTGGTTTTTCCACACTAATACAAGTGCAAAAGTGGTTTCCTGCACCAACACAAGTGTGAAAAGTGGTTTTTCAACACTAACACAAGTGCGAAAAGTGGTTTTTCAACACTATCACAAGTGCAAAAAGTGTTTTTTCCACACTAATACAAGTGCAAAAGTGGTTTCCTGCACCAACACAAGTGCGAAAAGTGGTTTTTCAACACTAACACAAGTGCGAAAAGTGGTTTTTCAACACTATCACAAGTGCAAAAAGTGTTTTTTCCACACTAATACAAGTGAAAAAGTGGTTTCCTGCACCAACACAAGTGCGAAAAGTGGTTTTTCGACACTAACACAAGTGCAAAAAGTGGTTTTTCCACACTAATACAAGTGCAAAAGTGGTTTCCTGCACCAACACAAGTGCGAAAAGTGGTTTTACAACACTAACACAAGTGCAAAAAGTGGTTTTTCCACACTAATGCAAGTGCAAAAAGTGTTTTTTCCACACTAATACAAGTGCAAAAGTGGTTTCCTGCACCAACACAAGTGCAAAAGTGGTTTCCTGCACCAACACAAGTGCAAAAGTGGTTTCCTTCACCAACACAAGTGCGAAAAGTGGTTTTTCAACACTAACACAAGTGCGAAAAGTGGTTTTTCAACACTAACACAAGTGCAAATAGTGTTTTTTCCACACTAATACAAGTGCAAAAGTGGTTTTTCCACACTAATACAAGTGCAAAAGTGGTTTTCCTGCACCAACACAAGTGCGAAAAGTGGTTTTTCAACACTAACATAAGTGCGAAAAGTGGTTTTTCAACACTAACACAAGTGCGAAAAGTGGTTTTTCAACACTAACACAAGTGCGAAAAGTGGTTTTTCAACACTAACACAAGTGCGAAAAGTGGTTTTTCAACACTAACACAAGTGCGAAAAGTGGTTTTTCCACACTAATACAAGTGCAAAAGTGGTTTCCTGCACCAACACAAGTGCGAAAAGTGGTTTTTCAACACTAACACAAGTGCGAAAAGTGGTTTTTCAACACTATCACAAGCGCAAAAAGTGTTTTTTCCACACTAATACAAGTGCAAAAGTGGTTTCCTGCACCAACACAAGTGCGAAATGTGGTTTTTCAACACTAACACAAGTGCGAAAAGTGGTTTTTCAACACTAACACAAGTGCGAAAAGTGGTTTTTCCACACTAATAGAAGTGCAAAAGTGGTTTCCGGCACCAACGCAAGTGCGAAAAGTGGTTTTTCAACACTAACACAAGTGCGAAAAGTGGTTTTTCAACACTAACACAAGTGCGAAAAGTGGTTTTTCAACACTAACACAAGTGCGAAAAGTGTTTTTTCCACACTAATAGAAGTGCAAAAGTAGTTTCCTGCACCAACACAAGTGCGAAAAGTGGTTTTTCAACACTAACACAAGTGCGAAAAGTTGTTTTTCAACACTAACACAAGTGCGAAAAGTGTTTTTTCCACACTAACACAAGTGCAAAAAGTGTATTTTCCACACTAATACAAGTGAAAATGTGGTTTCCTGCACCAACACAAGTGCGAAAAGTGGTTTTTCAACACTAACACAAGTGCGAAAAGTGGTTTTTCAACACTAACACAAGTGCGAAAAGTGGTTTTTCAACACTAACACAAGTGCGAAAAGTGGTTTTTCCACACTAATACAAGTGCAAAAGTGGATTCCTGCACCAACACAAGTGCAAAAAGTGGTTTTTCAACACTAACACAAGTGCAAAAAGTGGTTTTTCAACAATATCACAAGTGCAAAAAGTGTTTTTTCCACACTAATACAAGTGCAAAAGTGGTTTCCTGCACCAACACAAGTGCGAAAAGTAGTTTTTCGACAATAACACAAGTGCAAAAAGTGGTTTTTCCACACTAATACAAGTGCAAAAGTGGTTTCCTGCACCAACACAAGTGCGAAAAGTGGTTTTTCAACACTAATGCAAGTGCGAAAAGTGGTTTTTCAACACTAACACAAGTGCGAAAAGTGGTTTTTCAACACTAACACAAGTGCGAAAAGTGGTTTTTCAATACTAACACAAGTGCGAAAAGTGGTTTTTCCACACTAATACAAGTGTAAAAAGTGTTTTTTCCACACTAATACAAGTGCAAAAGTGGTTTCCTGCACCAACACAAGTGCAAAAAGTGGTTTTTCGACACTAACACAAGTGCAAAAAGAGGTTTTTCCACACTAATACAAGTGCAAAAGTGGTTTCCTGCACCAACACAAGTGCGAAAAGTGGTTTTTCAACACTAATGCAAGTGCGAAAAGTGGTTTTTCAACACTATCACAAGTGCAAAATGTGTTTTTTCCACACTAATACAAGTGCAAAAGTGGTTTCCTGCACCAACACAAGTGCGAAAAGTGGTTTTTCAACACTAACACAAGTGCGAAAAGTGATTTTTCAACACTAACACAAGTGTGAAAATTGGTTTTTCAACACTAACACAAGTGCGAAAAGGTGTTTTTCCACACTAATACAAGTGCAAAAGTGGTTTCCTGCACCAACACAAGTGCGAAAAGTGGTTTTTCAACACTAACACAAGTGCGAAAAGTGGTTTTTCAACACTAACACAAGTGCGAAAAGTGGTTTTTCAACACTAACACAAGTGCGAAAAGTGGTTTTTCAACACTAACACAAGTGCGAAAAGTGGTTTTTCAACACTAACACAAGTGCGAAAAGTGGTTTTTCAACACTAACACAAGTGCGAAAAGTGGGTTTTCAACACTAACAAAAGTGCGAAAAGTGGTTTTTCCACCCTAATACAAGTGCGAAAAGTGGTTTCCTCCACTAACACAAGTGCGAAAAGTGGGTTTTCAACATTAACACAAGTGCGAAAAGTGGGTTTTTCAACACCAACACAGGTGCGAAAAGTGGTTTCCTTCACCAACCCATGTGCGAAAAGTGGTTTTTCAACACTAACACAAGTGCGAAAAGTGGTTTTTGAACACTAACACAAGTGCGGAAAGTCGTTTTTCCACACTATTACAAGTGTGAAAAGTGGTTTCCTACACCAATACAAGTGCGAAAAGTGCGTTCCTGCACCAACACAAGTGCGAAAAGTGGTTTTTCAACACTAACACAAGTGCGAAAAGTGGTTTTTCCACACTAATACAGGTGCAAAAGTGGTTTCCTGCACCAACACAAGTGCGAAAAGTGGTTTTTCAACACTAACACAAATGCGAAAAGTGGTTTTTCAACACTAACAAAAGTGCGAAAAGTGGTTTTTCAACACTAACACAAGTGCGAAAAGTGTTTTTTCCACACTAATACAAGTGCAAAAGTGGTTTCCTGCACCAACACAAGTGCGAAAAGTGGTTTTTCAACACTAACACAAGTGCGAAAAGTGGTTTTTCAACACTAACGCAAGTGCGAAAAGTGGTTTTTCAACACTAACACAAGTGCGAAAAGTGGTTTTTCCACACTAATACAAGTGCAAAAGTGGTTTCCTGTACCAACACAAGTGCAAAAAGTGGTTTTTCAACACTAACACTAGTGCGAAAAGTGGTTTTTCAACACTAAAACAAGTGCGAAAAGTGGTTTTTCAACACTAACACAAGTGCGAAAAGTGGTTTTCCCACACTAATACAAGTGCAAAAGTGGTTTCCTGCACCAACACAAGTGCGAAAAGTGGTTTTTCAACACTAACACAAGTGCGAAAAGTGGTTTTTCAACACTAACACAAGTGCGAAAAGTGGTTTTTCCACACTATCACAAGTGCAAAAAGTGTTTTTTCCACACTAATACAAGTGCAAAAGTGGTTTCCTGCACCAACACAAGTGCGAAAAGTGGTTTTTCAACACTAACACAAATGCGAAAAGTGTTTTTTCCACACTAATACAAGTGCAAAAGTGGTTTCCTGCACCAACACAAGTGCGAAAAGTGGTTTTTCAACACTAACACAAGTGCGAAAAGTGGTTTTTCAACACTAACACAAGTGCGAAAAGTGGTTTTTCAACACTAACACATGTGCGAAAAGTGGTTTTTCAACACTAACACAAGTGCGAAAAGTGGTTTTTCAACATTAACACATGTGCGAAAAGTGTTTTTTCAACACTAACACAAGTGCCGAAAGTGGTTTTTCAACACTATCACAAGTGCAAAAAGTGTTTTTTCCACACTAATACAAGTGCGAAAAGTGGTTTTTCAACACTATCACAAGTGCGAAAAGTGGTTTTTCAACACTAACAAGTGCGAAAAGTGGTTTTTCCACACTAATACAAGTGCAAAAGTGGTTTCCTGCACCAACACAAGTGCGAAAAGTGGTTTTTCAACACTAACACAAGTGCGAAAAGTGGTTTTTCAACACTATCACAAGTGCGAAAAGTGTTTTTTCCACACTAATACAAGTGCAAAAGTGGTTTCCTGCACCAACACAAGTGCGAAAAGTGGTTTTTCAACACTAACACAAGTGCGAAAAGTGGTTTTTCAACACTAACACAAGTGCGAAAAGTGGTTTTTCCACACTAATACAAGTGCAAAGGTGGTTTCCTGCACCAACACAAGTGCGAAAAGTGGTTTTTCAACACTAACACAAGTGCGAAAAGTGGTTTTTCAACACTAACACAAGTGCGAAAAGTGTTTTTTCCACACTAATACAAGTGCAAAAGTGGTTTCCTGCACCAACACAAGTGCGAAAAGTGGTTTTTCAACACTAACACACGTGCGAAAAGTGGTTTTTCAACACTAACACAAGTGCGAAAAGTGTTTTTTCCACACTAATACAAGTGCAAAAGTGGTTTCCTGCACCAACACAAGTGCGAAAAGTGGTTTTTCAACACTAACACAAGTGCGAAAAGTTGTTTTCAACACTAACACAAGTGTGAAAAGTGGTTTTTCAACACTAACACAAGTGCGAAAAGTGGTTTTTCCACACTAATACAAGTGCAAAAGTGGTTTCCTGCACCAACACAAGTGCGAAAAGTGGTTTTTCAACACTAACACAAGTGCGAAAAGTGGTTTTTCAACACTAACACACGTACGAAAAGTGGTTTTTCCACACTAATACAAGTGCAAAAACAGTGGTTTCCTGCACCAACACAAGTGCGAAAAGTGGTTTTTCAACACTAACACAAGTGCGAAAAGTGGTTTTTCAACACGAATACAAGTGCGAAAAGTGTTTTTTCCACACTAATACAAGTGCAAAAGTGGTTTCCTGCACCAACACAAGTGCGAAAAGTGGTTTTTCAACACTAACACAAGTGCAAAAAGTGGTTTTTCAACACTAACACAAGTGCGAAAAGTGTTTTTTCCACACTAATACAAGTGCAAAAACAGTGGTTTCCTGCACCAACACAAGTGCGAAAAGTGGTTTTTCAACACTAACACAAGTGCGAAAAGTGGTTTTTCAACACTATCACAAGTGCAAAAAGTGTTTTTTCCACACTAATACAAGTGCAAAAGTGGTTTCCTGCACCAACACAAGTGCGAAAAGTGGTTTTTCAACACTAACACAAGTTCGAAAAGTGCTTTTTCAACACTAACACAAGTGCGAAAAGTGGTTTTTCAACACTAACACAAGTGCAAAAAGTGGTTTTTCAACACTAACACAAGTGCGAAAAGTGTTTTTTCCACACTAATACAAGTGCAAAAGTGGTTTCCTGCACCAACACAAGTGCGAAAAGTGGTTTTTCAACACTAACACAAGTGCGAAAAGTGGTTTTTCAACACTATCACAAGTGCAAAAAGTGTTTTTTCCACACTAATACAACAAATGCAAAAGTGGTTTCCTGCACCAATACAAGTGCGAAAAGTGGTTTTTCAACACTAACACAAGTGCGAAAAGTGGTTTTTCAACACTAACACAAGTGCGAAAAGTGGTTTTTCCACACTAATACAAGTGCAAAAGTGGTTTCCTGCACCAACACAAGTGCGAAAAGTGGTTTTTCAACACTAACACAAGTGCGAAAAGTGGTTTTTCAACACTAACACAAGTGCGAAAATTGGTTTTTCAACACTAACACAAGTGAGAAAAGTGGTTTTTCCACACTAATACAAGTGCAAAAGTGGTTTCCTGCACCAACACAAGTGCGAAAAGTGTTTTTTCAACACTAACACAAGTGCGAAAAGTGGTTTTTCAACACTATCACAAGAGCAAAAAGTGTTTTTTCCACACTAATGCAAGTGCAAAAGTGGTTTCCTGCACCAACACAAGTGCGAAAAGTGGTTTTTCAACACTATCACAAGTGCAAAAAGTGTTTTTTCCACACTAACACAAGTGCAAAAGTGGTTTCCTGCACCAACACAAGTGCGAAAAGTGGTTTTTCAACACTAACACAAGTGCGAAAAGTGGTTTTTCAACACTAACACAAGTGCGAAAAGTGGTTTTTCCACACTAATACAAGTGCAAAAGTGGTTTCCTGCACCAACACAAGTGCGAAAAGTGGTTTTTCAACACTAACACAAGTGCGAAAAGTGGTTTTTCAACACTAACACAAGTGCGAAAAGTGTTTTTTCCACACTAATACAAGTGCAAAAGTGGTTTCCTGCACCAACACAAGTGCGAAAAGTGGTTTTTCAACACTAACACACGTGCGAAAAGTGGTTTTTCAACACTAACACAAGTGCGAAAAGTGTTTTTTCCACACTAATACAAGTGCAAAAGTGGTTTCCTGCACCAACACAAGTGCGAAAAGTGGTTTTTCAACACTAACACAAGTGCGAAAAGTTGTTTTCAACACTAACACAAGTGTGAAAAGTGGTTTTTCAACACTAACACAAGTGCGAAAAGTGGTTTTTCCACACTAATACAAGTGCAAAAGTGGTTTCCTGCACCAACACAAGTGCGAAAAGTGTTTTTTCAACACTAACACAAGTGCAAAAAGTGGTTTTTCAACACTAACACAAGTGCGAAAAGTGTTTTTTCCACACTAATACAAGTGCAAAAGTGGTTTCCTGCACCAACACAAGTGCGAAAAGTGATTTTTCAACACCAACACAAGTGCGAAAAGTGGTTTTTCAACACTATCACAAGTGCAAAAAGTGTTTTTTCCACACTAATACAACAAATGCAAAAGTGGTTTCCTGCACCAATACAAGTGCGAAAAGTGGTTTTTCAACACTAACACAAGTGCGAAAAGTGGTTTTTCAACACTAACACACGTACGAAAAGTGGTTTTTCCACACTAATACAAGTGCAAAAGTGGTTTCCTGCAACAACACAAGTGCGAAAATTGGTTTTTCAACACTAACACAAGTGCGAAAAGTGGTTTTTCAACACTAATACAAGTGCAAAAGTGGTTTCCTGCAACAACACAAGTGCGAAAAGTGGTTTTTCAACACTATCACAAGAGCAAAAAGTGTTTTTTCCACACTAATACAAGTGCAAAAGTGGTTTCCTGCACCAACACAAGTGCGAAAATTGGTTTTTCCACACTAATAGAAGTGCAAAAGTGGTTTCCGGCACCAACGCAAGTGCGAAAAGTGGTTTTTCAACACTAACACAAGTGCGAAAAGTGGTTTTTCAACACTAACACAAGTGCGAAAAGTGGTTTTTCAACACTAACACAAGTGCGAAAAGTGTTTTTTCCACACTAATAGAAGTGCAAAAGTGGTTTCCTGCACCAACACAAGTGCGAAAAGTGGTTTTTCAACACTAACACAAGTGCGAAAAGTTGTTTTTCAACACTAACACAAGTGCGAAAAGTGTTTTTTCCACACTAACACAAGTGCAAAAAGTGTATTTTCCACACTAATACAAGTGAAAATGTGGTTTCCTGCACCAACACAAGTGCGAAAAGTGGTTTTTCAACACTAACACAAGTGCGAAAAGTGGTTTTTCAACACTAACACAAGTGCGAAAAGTGGTTTTTCAACACTAACACAAGTGCGAAAAGTGGTTTTTCCACACTAATACAAGTGCAAAAGTGGATTCCTGCACCAACACAAGTGCAAAAAGTGGTTTTTCAACACTAACACAAGTGCAAAAAGTGGTTTTTCAACAATATCACAAGTGCAAAAAGTGTTTTTTCCACACTAATACAAGTGCAAAAGTGGTTTCCTGCACCAACACAAGTGCGAAAAGTAGTTTTTCGACAATAACACAAGTGCAAAAAGTGGTTTTTCCACACTAATACAAGTGCAAAAGTGGTTTCCTGCACCAACACAAGTGCGAAAAGTGGTTTTTCAACACTAATGCAAGTGCGAAAAGTGGTTTTTCAACACTAACACAAGTGCGAAAAGTGGTTTTTCAACACTAACACAAGTGCGAAAAGTGGTTTTTCAATACTAACACAAGTGCGAAAAGTGGTTTTTCCACACTAATACAAGTGTAAAAAGTGTTTTTTCCACACTAATACAAGTGCAAAAGTGGTTTCCTGCACCAACACAAGTGCGAAAAGTGTTTTTTCAACACTAACACAAGTGCGAAAAGTGGTTTTTCAACACTATCACAAGAGCAAAAAGTGTTTTTTCCACACTAATGCAAGTGCAAAAGTGGTTTCCTGCACCAACACAAGTGCGAAAAGTGGTTTTTCAACACTATCACAAGTGCAAAAAGTGTTTTTTCCACACTAACACAAGTGCAAAAGTGGTTTCCTGCACCAACACAAGTGCGAAAAGTGGTTTTTCAACACTAACACAAGTGCGAAAAGTGGTTTTTCAACACTAACACAAGTGCGAAAAGTGGTTTTTCCACACTAATACAAGTGCAAAAGTGGTTTCCTGCACCAACACAAGTGCGAAAAGTGGTTTTTCAACACTAACACAAGTGCGAAAAGTGGTTTTTCAACACTAACACAAGTGCGAAAAGTGTTTTTTCCACACTAATACAAGTGCAAAAGTGGTTTCCTGCACCAACACAAGTGCGAAAAGTGGTTTTTCAACACTAACACAAGTGCGAAAAGTGTTTTTTCCACACTAATAGAAGTGCAAAAGTGGTTTCCTGCACCAACACAAGTGCGAAAAGTGGTTTTTCAACACTAACACAAGTGCGAAAAGTTGTTTTTCAACACTAACACAAGTGCGAAAAGTGTTTTTTCCACACTAACACAAGTGCAAAAAGTGTATTTTCCACACTAATACAAGTGAAAATGTGGTTTCCTGCACCAACACAAGTGCGAAAAGTGGTTTTTCAACACTAACACAAGTGCGAAAAGTGGTTTTTCAACACTAACACAAGTGCGAAAAGTGGTTTTTCAACACTAACACAAGTGCGAAAAGTGGTTTTTCCACACTAATACAAGTGCAAAAGTGGATTCCTGCACCAACACAAGTGCAAAAAGTGGTTTTTCAACACTAACACAAGTGCAAAAAGTGGTTTTTCAACAATATCACAAGTGCAAAAAGTGTTTTTTCCACACTAATACAAGTGCAAAAGTGGTTTCCTGCACCAACACAAGTGCGAAAAGTAGTTTTTCGACAATAACACAAGTGCAAAAAGTGGTTTTTCCACACTAATACAAGTGCAAAAGTGGTTTCCTGCACCAACACAAGTGCGAAAAGTGGTTTTTCAACACTAATGCAAGTGCGAAAAGTGGTTTTTCAACACTAACACAAGTGCGAAAAGTGGTTTTTCAACACTAACACAAGTGCGAAAAGTGGTTTTTCAATACTAACACAAGTGCGAAAAGTGGTTTTTCCACACTAATACAAGTGTAAAAAGTGTTTTTTCCACACTAATACAAGTGCAAAAGTGGTTTCCTGCACCAACACAAGTGCGAAAAGTGTTTTTTCAACACTAACACAAGTGCGAAAAGTGGTTTTTCAACACTATCACAAGAGCAAAAAGTGTTTTTTCCACACTAATGCAAGTGCAAAAGTGGTTTCCTGCACCAACACAAGTGCGAAAAGTGGTTTTTCAACACTATCACAAGTGCAAAAAGTGTTTTTTCCACACTAACACAAGTGCAAAAGTGGTTTCCTGCACCAACACAAGTGCGAAAAGTGGTTTTTCAACACTAACACAAGTGCGAAAAGTGGTTTTTCAACACTAACACAAGTGCGAAAAGTGGTTTTTCCACACTAATACAAGTGCAAAAGTGGTTTCCTGCACCAACACAAGTGCGAAAAGTGGTTTTTCAACACTAACACAAGTGCGAAAAGTGGTTTTTCAACACTAACACAAGTGCGAAAAGTGTTTTTTCCACACTAATACAAGTGCAAAAGTGGTTTCCTGCACCAACACAAGTGCGAAAAGTGGTTTTTCAACACTAACACACGTGCGAAAAGTGGTTTTTCAACACTAACACAAGTGCGAAAAGTGTTTTTTCCACACTAATACAAGTGCAAAAGTGGTTTCCTGCACCAACACAAGTGCGAAAAGTGGTTTTTCAACACTAACACAAGTGCGAAAAGTTGTTTTCAACACTAACACAAGTGTGAAAAGTGGTTTTTCAACACTAACACAAGTGCGAAAAGTGGTTTTTCCACACTAATACAAGTGCAAAAGTGGTTTCCTGCACCAACACAAGTGCGAAAAGTGGTTTTTCAACACTAACACAAGTGCAAAAAGTGGTTTTTCAACACTAACACAAGTGCGAAAAGTGTTTTTTCCACACTAATACAAGTGCAAAAGTGGTTTCCTGCACCAACACAAGTGCGAAAAGTGATTTTTCAACACTAACACAAGTGCGAAAAGTGGTTTTTCAACACTATCACAAGTGCAAAAAGTGTTTTTTCCACACTAATACAACAAATGCAAAAGTGGTTTCCTGCACCAATACAAGTGCGAAAAGTGGTTTTTCAACACTAACACAAGTGCGAAAAGTGGTTTTTCAACACTAACACACGTACGAAAAGTGGTTTTTCCACACTAATACAAGTGCAAAAGTGGTTTCCTGCAACAACACAAGTGCGAAAATTGGTTTTTCAACACTAACACAAGTGCGAAAAGTGGTTTTTCAACACTAATACAAGTGCAAAAGTGGTTTCCTGCAACAACACAAGTGCGAAAAGTGGTTTTTCAACACTATCACAAGAGCAAAAAGTGTTTTTTCCACACTAATACAAGTGCAAAAGTGGTTTCCTGCACCAACACAAGTGCGAAAAGTGGTTTTTCCACACTAATAGAAGTGCAAAAGTGGTTTCCGGCACCAACGCAAGTGCGAAAAGTGGTTTTTCAACACTAACACAAGTGCGAAAAGTGGTTTTTCAACACTAACACAAGTGCGAAAAGTGGTTTTTCAACACTAACACAAGTGCGAAAAGTGTTTTTTCCACACTAATAGAAGTGCAAAAGTGGTTTCCTGCACCAACACAAGTGCGAAAAGTGGTTTTTCAACACTAACACAAGTGCGAAAAGTTGTTTTTCAACACTAACACAAGTGCGAAAAGTGTTTTTTCCACACTAACACAAGTGCAAAAAGTGTATTTTCCACACTAATACAAGTGAAAATGTGGTTTCCTGCACCAACACAAGTGCGAAAAGTGGTTTTTCAACACTAACACAAGTGCGAAAAGTGGTTTTTCAACACTAACACAAGTGCGAAAAGTGGTTTTTCAACACTAACACAAGTGCGAAAAGTGGTTTTTCCACACTAATACAAGTGCAAAAGTGGATTCCTGCACCAACACAAGTGCAAAAAGTGGTTTTTCAACACTAACACAAGTGCAAAAAGTGGTTTTTCAACAATATCACAAGTGCAAAAAGTGTTTTTTCCACACTAATACAAGTGCAAAAGTGGTTTCCTGCACCAACACAAGTGCGAAAAGTAGTTTTTCGACAATAACACAAGTGCAAAAAGTGGTTTTTCCACACTAATACAAGTGCAAAAGTGGTTTCCTGCACCAACACAAGTGCGAAAAGTGGTTTTTCAACACTAATGCAAGTGCGAAAAGTGGTTTTTCAACACTAACACAAGTGCGAAAAGTGGTTTTTCAACACTAACACAAGTGCGAAAAGTGGTTTTTCAACACTAACACACGTACGAAAAGTGGTTTTTCCACACTAATACAAGTGCAAAAAGTGGTTTTTCAACACGAATACAAGTGCGAAAAGTGTTTTTTCCACACTAATACAAGTGCAAAAGTGGTTTCCTGCACCAACACAAGTGCGAAAAGTGGTTTTTCAACACTAACACAAGTGCAAAAAGTGGTTTTTCAACACTAACACAAGTGCGAAAAGTGTTTTTTCCACACTAATACAAGTGCAAAAACAGTGGTTTCCTGCACCAACACAAGTGCGAAAAGTGGTTTTTCAACACTAACACAAGTGCGAAAAGTGGTTTTTCAACACTATCACAATTGCAAAAAGTGTTTTTTCCACACTAATACAAGTGCAAAAGTGGTTTCCTGCACCAACACAAGTGCGAAAAGTGGTTTTTCAACACTAACACAAGTTCGAAAAGTGCTTTTTCAACACTAACACAAGTGCGAAAAGTGGTTTTTCAACACTAACACAAGTGCAAAAAGTGGTTTTTCAACACTAACACAAGTGCGAAAAGTGTTTTTTCCACACTAATACAAGTGCAAAAGTGGTTTCCTGCACCAACACAAGTGCGAAAAGTGGTTTTTCAACACTAACACAAGTGCGAAAAGTGGTTTTTCAACACTATCACAAGTGCAAAAAGTGTTTTTTCCACACTAATACAACAAATGCAAAAGTGGTTTCCTGCACCAATACAAGTGCGAAAAGTGGTTTTTCAACACTAACACAAGTGCGAAAAGTGGTTTTTCAACACTAACACAAGTGCGAAAAGTGGTTTTTCCACACTAATACAAGTGCAAAAGTGGTTTCCTGCACCAACACAAGTGCGAAAAGTGGTTTTTCAACACTAACACAAGTGCGAAAAGTGGTTTTTCAACACTAACACAAGTGCGAAAATTGGTTTTTCAACACTAACACAAGTGAGAAAAGTGGTTTTTCCACACTAATACAAGTGCAAAAGTGGTTTCCTGCACCAACACAAGTGCGAAAAGTGTTTTTTCAACACTAACACAAGTGCGAAAAGTGGTTTTTCAACACTATCACAAGAGCAAAAAGTGTTTTTTCCACACTAATGCAAGTGCAAAAGTGGTTTCCTGCACCAACACAAGTGCGAAAAGTGGTTTTTCAACACTATCACAAGTGCAAAAAGTGTTTTTTCCACACTAACACAAGTGCAAAAGTGGTTTCCTGCACCAACACAAGTGCGAAAAGTGGTTTTTCAACACTAACACAAGTGCGAAAAGTGGTTTTTCAACACTAACACAAGTGCGAAAAGTGGTTTTTCCACACTAATACAAGTGCAAAAGTGGTTTCCTGCACCAACACAAGTGCGAAAAGTGGTTTTTCAACACTAACACAAGTGCGAAAAGTGGTTTTTCAACACTAACACAAGTGCGAAAAGTGTTTTTTCCACACTAATACAAGTGCAAAAGTGGTTTCCTGCACCAACACAAGTGCGAAAAGTGGTTTTTCAACACTAACACACGTGCGAAAAGTGGTTTTTCAACACTAACACAAGTGCGAAAAGTGTTTTTTCCACACTAATACAAGTGCAAAAGTGGTTTCCTGCACCAACACAAGTGCGAAAAGTGGTTTTTCAACACTAACACAAGTGCGAAAAGTTGTTTTCAACACTAACACAAGTGTGAAAAGTGGTTTTTCAACACTAACACAAGTGCGAAAAGTGGTTTTTCCACACTAATACAAGTGCAAAAGTGGTTTCCTGCACCAACACAAGTGCGAAAAGTGGTTTTTCAACACTAACACAAGTGCAAAAAGTGGTTTTTCAACACTAACACAAGTGCGAAAAGTGTTTTTTCCACACTAATACAAGTGCAAAAGTGGTTTCCTGCACCAACACAAGTGCGAAAAGTGATTTTTCAACACTAACACAAGTGCGAAAAGTGGTTTTTCAACACTATCACAAGTGCAAAAAGTGTTTTTTCCACACTAATACAACAAATGCAAAAGTGGTTTCCTGCACCAATACAAGTGCGAAAAGTGGTTTTTCAACACTAACACAAGTGCGAAAAGTGGTTTTTCAACACTAACACACGTACGAAAAGTGGTTTTTCCACACTAATACAAGTGCAAAAGTGGTTTCCTGCAACAACACAAGTGCGAAAATTGGTTTTTCAACACTAACACAAGTGCGAAAAGTGGTTTTTCAACACTAATACAAGTGCAAAAGTGGTTTCCTGCAACAACACAAGTGCGAAAAGTGGTTTTTCAACACTATCACAAGAGCAAAAAGTGTTTTTTCCACACTAATACAAGTGCAAAAGTGGTTTCCTGCACCAACACAAGTGCGAAAAGTGGTTTTTCCACACTAATAGAAGTGCAAAAGTGGTTTCCGGCACCAACGCAAGTGCGAAAAGTGGTTTTTCAACACTAACACAAGTGCGAAAAGTGGTTTTTCAACACTAACACAAGTGCGAAAAGTGGTTTTTCAACACTAACACAAGTGCGAAAAGTGTTTTTTCCACACTAATAGAAGTGCAAAAGTGGTTTCCTGCACCAACACAAGTGCGAAAAGTGGTTTTTCAACACTAACACAAGTGCGAAAAGTTGTTTTTCAACACTAACACAAGTGCGAAAAGTGTTTTTTCCACACTAACACAAGTGCAAAAAGTGTATTTTCCACACTAATACAAGTGAAAATGTGGTTTCCTGCACCAACACAAGTGCGAAAAGTGGTTTTTCAACACTAACACAAGTGCGAAAAGTGGTTTTTCAACACTAACACAAGTGCGAAAAGTGGTTTTTCAACACTAACACAAGTGCGAAAAGTGGTTTTTCCACACTAATACAAGTGCAAAAGTGGATTCCTGCACCAACACAAGTGCAAAAAGTGGTTTTTCAACACTAACACAAGTGCAAAAAGTGGTTTTTCAACAATATCACAAGTGCAAAAAGTGTTTTTTCCACACTAATACAAGTGCAAAAGTGGTTTCCTGCACCAACACAAGTGCGAAAAGTAGTTTTTCGACAATAACACAAGTGCAAAAAGTGGTTTTTCCACACTAATACAAGTGCAAAAGTGGTTTCCTGCACCAACACAAGTGCGAAAAGTGGTTTTTCAACACTAATGCAAGTGCGAAAAGTGGTTTTTCAACACTAACACAAGTGCGAAAAGTGGTTTTTCAACACTAACACAAGTGCGAAAAGTGGTTTTTCAATACTAACACAAGTGCGAAAAGTGGTTTTTCCACACTAATACAAGTGTAAAAAGTGTTTTTTCCACACTAATACAAGTGCAAAAGTGGTTTCCTGCACCAACACAAGTGCAAAAAGTGGTTTTTCGACACTAACACAAGTGCAAAAAGAGGTTTTTCCACACTAATACAAGTGCAAAAGTGGTTTCCTGCACCAACACAAGTGCGAAAAGTGGTTTTTCAACACTAATGCAAGTGCGAAAAGTGGTTTTTCAACACTATCACAAGTGCAAAATGTGTTTTTTCCACACTAATACAAGTGCAAAAGTGGTTTCCTGCACCAACACAAGTGCGAAAAGTGGTTTTTCAACACTAACACAAGTGCGAAAAGTGATTTTTCAACACTAACACAAGTGTGAAAATTGGTTTTTCAACACTAACACAAGTGCGAAAAGGTGTTTTTCCACACTAATACAAGTGCAAAAGTGGTTTCCTGCACCAACACAAGTGCGAAAAGTGGTTTTTCAACACTAACACAAGTGCGAAAAGTGGTTTTTCAACACTAACACAAGTGCGAAAAGTGGTTTTTCAACACTAACACAAGTGCGAAAAGTGGTTTTTCAACACTAACACAAGTGCGAAAAGTGGTTTTTCAACACTAACACAAGTGCGAAAAGTGGTTTTTCAACACTAACACAAGTGCGAAAAGTGGGTTTTCAACACTAACACAAGTGCGAAAAGTGGTTTTTCCACCCTAATACAAGTGCGAAAAGTGGTTTCCTCCACTAACACAAGTGCGAAAAGTGGGTTTTCAACATTAACACAAGTGCGAAAAGTGGGTTTTTCAACACCAACACAGGTGCGAAAAGTGGTTTCCTTCACCAACCCATGTGCGAAAAGTGGTTTTTCAACACTAACACAAGTGCGAAAAGTGGTTTTTGAACACTAACACAAGTGCGGAAAGTCGTTTTTCCACACTATTACAAGTGTGAAAAGTGGTTTCCTACACCAATACAAGTGCGAAAAGTGCGTTCCTGCACCAACACAAGTGCGAAAAGTGGTTTTTCAACACTAACACAAGTGCGAAAAGTGGTTTTTCCACACTAATACAGGTGCAAAAGTGGTTTCCTGCACCAACACAAGTGCGAAAAGTGGTTTTTCAACACTAACACAAATGCGAAAAGTGGTTTTTCAACACTAACAAAAGTGCGAAAAGTGGTTTTTCAACACTAACACAAGTGCGAAAAGTGTTTTTTCCACACTAATACAAGTGCAAAAGTGGTTTCCTGCACCAACACAAGTGCGAAAAGTGGTTTTTCAACACTAACACAAGTGCGAAAAGTGGTTTTTCAACACTAACGCAAGTGCGAAAAGTGGTTTTTCAACACTAACACAAGTGCGAAAAGTGGTTTTTCCACACTAATACAAGTGCAAAAGTGGTTTCCTGCACCAACACAAGTGCAAAAAGTGGTTTTTCAACACTAACACTAGTGCGAAAAGTGGTTTTTCAACACTAAAACAAGTGCGAAAAGTGGTTTTTCAACACTAACACAAGTGCGAAAAGTGGTTTTCCCACACTAATACAAGTGCAAAAGTGGTTTCCTGCACCAACACAAGTGCGAAAAGTGGTTTTTCAACACTAACACAAGTGCGAAAAGTGGTTTTTCAACACTAACACAAGTGCGAAAAGTGGTTTTTCCACACTATCACAAGTGCAAAAAGTGTTTTTTCCACACTAATACAAGTGCAAAAGTGGTTTCCTGCACCAACACAAGTGCGAAAAGTGGTTTTTCAACACTAACACAAATGCGAAAAGTGTTTTTTCCACACTAATACAAGTGCAAAAGTGGTTTCCTGCACCAACACAAGTGCGAAAAGTGGTTTTTCAACACTAACACAAGTGCGAAAAGTGGTTTTTCAACACTAACACAAGTGCGAAAAGTGGTTTTTCAACACTAACACATGTGCGAAAAGTGGTTTTTCAACACTAACACAAGTGCGAAAAGTGGTTTTTCAACATTAACACATGTGCGAAAAGTGTTTTTTCAACACTAACACAAGTGCCGAAAGTGGTTTTTCAACATTATCACAAGTGCAAAAAGTGTTTTTTCCACACTAATACAAGTGCGAAAAGTGGTTTTTCAACACTATCACAAGTGCGAAAAGTGGTTTTTCAACACTAACAAGTGCGAAAAGTGGTTTTTCCACACTAATACAAGTGCAAAAGTGGTTTCCTGCACCAACACAAGTGCGAAAAGTGGTTTTTCAACACTAACACAAGTGCGAAAAGTGGTTTTTCAACACTATCACAAGTGCGAAAAGTGTTTTTTCCACACTAATACAAGTGCAAAAGTGGTTTCCTGCACCAACACAAGTGCGAAAAGTGGTTTTTCAACACTAACACAAGTGCGAAAAGTGGTTTTTCAACACTAACACAAGTGCGAAAAGTGGTTTTTCCACACTAATACAAGTGCAAAGGTGGTTTCCTGCACCAACACAAGTGCGAAAAGTGGTTTTTCAACACTAACACAAGTGCGAAAAGTGGTTTTTCAACACTAACACAAGTGCGAAAAGTGTTTTTTCCACACTAATACAAGTGCAAAAGTGGTTTCCTGCACCAACACAAGTGCGAAAAGTGGTTTTTCAACACTAACACACATGCGAAAAGTGGTTTTTCAACACTAACACAAGTGCGAAAAGTGTTTTTTCCACACTAATACAAGTGCAAAAGTGGTTTCCTGCACCAACACAAGTGCGAAAAGTGGTTTTTCAACACTAACACAAGTGCGAAAAGTTGTTTTCAACACTAACACAAGTGTGAAAAGTGGTTTTTCAACACTAACACAAGTGCGAAAAGTGGTTTTTCCACACTAATACAAGTGCAAAAGTGGTTTCCTGCACCAACACAAGTGCGAAAAGTGGTTTTTCAACACTAACACAAGTGCGAAAAGTGGTTTTTCAACACTAACACACGTACGAAAAGTGGTTTTTCCACACTAATACAAGTGCAAAAACAGTGGTTTCCTGCACCAACACAAGTGCGAAAAGTGGTTTTTCAACACTAACACAAGTGCGAAAAGTGGTTTTTCAACACGAATACAAGTGCGAAAAGTGTTTTTTCCACACTAATACAAGTGCAAAAGTGGTTTCCTGCACCAACACAAGTGCGAAAAGTGGTTTTTCAACACTAACACAAGTGCAAAAAGTGGTTTTTCAACACTAACACAAGTGCGAAAAGTGTATTTTCCACACTAATACAAGTGCAAAAACAGTGGTTTCCTGCACCAACACAAGTGCGAAAAGTGGTTTTTCAACACTAACACAAGTGCGAAAAGTGGTTTTTCAACACTATCACAAGTGCAAAAAGTGTTTTTTCCACACTAATACAAGTGCAAAAGTGGTTTCCTGCACCAACACAAGTGCGAAAAGTGGTTTTTCAACACTAACACAAGTTCGAAAAGTGCTTTTTCAACACTAACACAAGTGCGAAAAGTGGTTTTTCAACACTAACACAAGTGCAAAAAGTGGTTTTTCAACACTAACACAAGTGCGAAAAGTGTTTTTTCCACACTAATACAAGTGCAAAAGTGGTTTCCTGCACCAACACAAGTGCGAAAAGTGGTTTTTCAACACTAACACAAGTGCGAAAAGTGGTTTTTCAACACTATCACAAGTGCAAAAAGTGTTTTTTCCACACTAATACAACAAATGCAAAAGTGGTTTCCTGCACCAATACAAGTGCGAAAAGTGGTTTTTCAACACTAACACAAGTGCGAAAAGTGGTTTTTCAACACTAACACAAGTGCGAAAAGTGGTTTTTCCACACTAATACAAGTGCAAAAGTGGTTTCCTGCACCAACACAAGTGCGAAAAGTGGTTTTTCAACACTAACACAAGTGCGAAAAGTGGTTTTTCAACACTAACACAAGTGCGAAAATTGGTTTTTCAACACTAACACAAGTGAGAAAAGTGGTTTTTCCACACTAATACAAGTGCAAAAGTGGTTTCCTGCACCAACACAAGTGCGAAAAGTGTTTTTTCAACACTAACACAAGTGCGAAAAGTGGTTTTTCAACACTATCACAAGAGCAAAAAGTGTTTTTTCCACACTAATGCAAGTGCAAAAGTGGTTTCCTGCACCAACACAAGTGCGAAAAGTGGTTTTTCAACACTATCACAAGTGCAAAAAGTGTTTTTTCCACACTAACACAAGTGCAAAAGTGGTTTCCTGCACCAACACAAGTGCGAAAAGTGGTTTTTCAACACTAACACAAGTGCGAAAAGTGGTTTTTCAACACTAACACAAGTGCGAAAAGTGGTTTTTCCACACTAATACAAGTGCAAAAGTGGTTTCCTGCACCAACACAAGTGCGAAAAGTGGTTTTTCAACACTAACACAAGTGCGAAAAGTGGTTTTTCAACACTAACACAAGTGCGAAAAGTGTTTTTTCCACACTAATACAAGTGCAAAAGTGGTTTCCTGCACCAACACAAGTGCGAAAAGTGGTTTTTCAACACTAACACACGTGCGAAAAGTGGTTTTTCAACACTAACACAAGTGCGAAAAGTGTTTTTTCCACACTAATACAAGTGCAAAAGTGGTTTCCTGCACCAACACAAGTGCGAAAAGTGGTTTTTCAACACTAACACAAGTGCGAAAAGTTGTTTTCAACACTAACACAAGTGTGAAAAGTGGTTTTTCAACACTAACACAAGTGCGAAAAGTGGTTTTTCCACACTAATACAAGTGCAAAAGTGGTTTCCTGCACCAACACAAGTGCAAAAAGTGGTTTTTCAACACTAACACAAGTGCGAAAAGTGTTTTTTCCACACTAATACAAGTGCAAAAGTGGTTTCCTGCACCAACACAAGTGCGAAAAGTGATTTTTCAACACTAACACAAGTGCGAAAAGTGGTTTTTCAACACTATCACAAGTGCAAAAAGTGTTTTTTCCACACTAATACAACAAATGCAAAAGTGGTTTCCTGCACCAATACAAGTGCGAAAAGTGGTTTTTCAACACTAACACAAGTGCGAAAAGTGGTTTTTCAACACTAACACACGTACGAAAAGTGGTTTTTCCACACTAATACAAGTGCAAAAGTGGTTTCCTGCAACAACACAAGTGCGAAAAGTGGTTTTTCAACACTAACACAAGTGCGAAAAGTGGTTTTTCAACACTAATACAAGTGCAAAAGTGGTTTCCTGCAACAACACAAGTGCGAAAAGTGGTTTTTCAACACTATCACAAGAGCAAAAAGTGTTTTTTTCCACACTAATACAAGTGCAAAAGTGGTTTCCTGCACCAACACAAGTGCGAAAAGTGGTTTTTCAACACTAACACAAGCGCGAAAAGTGGTTTTTCAACACTATCACAAGAGCAAAAAGTGTTTTTTCCACACTAATACAAGTGCAAAAGTGGTTTCCTGCACCAACACAAGTGCGAAAAGTGGTTTTTCAACACTAACACAAGTGCAAAAAGTGTTTTTTCCACACTAATACAACAAATGCAAAAGTGGTTTCCTGCACCAATACAAGTGCGAAAAGTGGTTTTTCAACACTAACACAAGTGCGAAAAGTGGTTTTTCAACACTAACACACGTGTGAAAAGTGGTTTTCCACACTAATACAAGTGCAAAAACAGTGGTTTCCTGCACCAACACAAGTGCGAAAAGTGGTTTTTCAACACTAACACAAGTGCGAAAAGTGGTTTTTCAACACTAACACAAGTGCGAAAAGTGGTTTTTCAACACTAACACAAGTGCGAAAAGTGTTTTTTCCACACTAATACAAGTGCAAAAGTGGTTTCCTGCACCAACACAAGTGCGAAAAGTGGTTTTTCAACACTAACACAAGTGCGAAAAGTGGTTTTTCAACACTAACACAAGTGCGAAAAGTGGTTTTTCAACACTATCACAAGTGCAAAAAGTGTTTTTTCCACACTAATACAACAAATGCAAAAGTGGTTTCCTGCACCAATACAAGTGCGAAAAGTGTTTTTTCAACACTAACACAAGTGCGAAAAGTGGTTTTTCCACACTAATACAAGTGCAAAAGTGGTTTCCTGCACCAACACAAGTGCGAAAAGTGGTTTTTCAACACTAACACAAGTGCGAAAAGTGGTTTTTCAACACTAACACAAGTGCGAAAATTGGTTTTTCAACACTAACACAAGTGCGAAAAGTGGTTTTTCCACACTAATACAAGTGCAAAAGTGGTTTCCTGCACCAACACAAGTGCGAAAAGTGGTTTTTCAACACTAACACAAGTGCAAAAAGTGGTTTTTCAACACTATCACAAGAGCAAAAAGTGTTTTTTCCACACTAATACAAGTGCAAAAGTGGTTTCCTGCACCAACACAAGTGCGAAAAGTGGTTTTTCAACACTAACACAAGTGCGAAAAGTGGTTTTTCAACACTATCACAAGTGCGAAAAGTGTTTTTTCCACACTAATACAAGTGCAAAAGTGGTTTCCTGCACCAACACAAGTGCGAAAAGTGGTTTTTCAACACTAACACAAGTGCGAAAAGTGGTTTTTCAACACTATCACAAGTGCAAAAAGTGTTTTTTCCACACTAATACAACAAATGCAAAAGTGGTTTCCTGCACCAACACAAGTGCGAAAAGTGGTTTTTCAACACTAACACAAGTGCGAAAAGTGGTTTTTCAACACTAACACAAGTGCGAAAAGTGGTTTTTCCACACTAATACAAGTGCAAAAGTGGTTTCCTGCACCAACACAAGTGCGAAAAGTGGTTTTTCAACACTAACACAAGTGCGAAAAGTGATTTTTCAACACTAACACAAGTGTGAAAATTGGTTTTTCAACACTAACACAAGTGCGAAAAGTGGTTTTTCCACACTAATACAAGTGCAAAAGTGGTTTCCTGCACCAACACAAGTGCGAAAAGTGGTTTTTCAACACTAACACAAGTGCGAAAAGTGGTTTTTCAACACTAACACAAGTGCGAAAAGTGGTTTTTCAACACTAACACAAGTGCGAAAAGTGGTTTTTCAACACTAACACAAGTGCGAAAAGTGGTTTTTCAACACTAACACAAGTGTGAAAAGTGGTTTTTCAACACTAACACAAGTGCGAAAAGTGGGTTTTCAACACTAACACAAGTGCGAAAAGTGGTTTTTCCACCCTAATACAAGTGCGAAAAGTGGTTTCCTCCACTAACACAAGTGCGAAAAGTGGGTTTTCAACATTAACACAAGTGCGAAAAGTGGGTTTTTCAACACCAACACAGGTGCGAAAAGTGGTTTCCTTCACCAACCCATGTGCGAAAAGTGGTTTTTCAACACTAACACAAGTGCGAATAGTGGTTTTTGAACACTAACACAAGTGCGGAAAGTCGTTTTTCCACACTATTACAAGTGTGAAAAGTGGTTTCCTACACCAATACAAGTGCGAAAAGTGCGTTCCTGCACCAACACAAGTGCGAAAAGTGGTTTTTCAACACTAACACAAGTGCGAAAAGTGGTTTTTCCACACTAATACAGGTGCAAAAGTGGTTTCCTGCACCAACACAAGTGCGAAAAGTGGTTTTTCAACACTAACAAAAATGCGAAAAGTGGTTTTTCAACACTAACACAAGTGCGAAAAGTGGTTTTTCAACACTAACACAAGTGCGAAAAGTGTTTTTTCCACACTAATACAAGTGCAAAAGTGGTTTCCTGCACCAACACAAGTGCGAAAAGTGGTTTTTCAACACTAACACTAGTGCGAAAGGTGGTTTTTCAACACTAAAACAAGTGCGAAAAGTGGTTTTTCAACACTAACACAAGTGCGAAAAGTGGTTTTCCCACACTAATACAAGTGCAAAAGTGGTTTCCTGCACCAACACAAGTGCGGAAAGTCGTTTTTCCACACTATTACAAGTGTGAAAAGTGGTTTCCTACACCAATACAAGTGCGAAAAGTGCGTTCCTGCACCAACACAAGTGCGAAAAGTGGTTTTTCAACACTAACACAAGTGCGAAAAGTGGTTTTTCCACACTAATACAGGTGCAAAAGTGGTTTCCTGCACCAACACAAGTGCGAAAAGTGGTTTTTCAACACTAACACAAGTGCGAAAAGAGGTTTTTCAACACTAACGCAAGTGCGAAAAGTGGTTTTTCAACACTAACACAAGTGCGAAAAGTGGTTTTTCCACACTAATACAAGTGCAAAAGTGGTTTCCTGCACCAACACAAGTGCAAAAAGTGGTTTTTCAACACTAACACTAGTGCGAAAAGTGGTTTTTCAACACTAAAACAAGTGCGAAAAGTGGTTTTTCAACACTAACACAAGTGCGAAAAGTGGTTTTCCCACACTAATACAAGTGCAAAAGTGGTTTCCTGCACCAACACAAGTGCGAAAAGTGGTTTTTCAACACTAACACAAGTGCGAAAAGTGGTTTTTCAACACTAACACAAGTGCGAAAAGTGGTTTTTCCACACTAACACAAGTGCGAAAAGTGGTTTTTCCACACTAATACAAGTGCAAAAGTGGTTTCCTGCACCAACAAAAGTGCGAAAAGTGGTTTTTCAACACTAACACAAGTGCGAAAAGTGGTTTTTCAACACTATCACAAGTGCAAAAAGTGTTTTTTCCACACTAATTTAAGTGCAAAAGTGGTTTCCTGCACCAACACAAGTGCGAAAAGTGGTTTTTCAACAATAACACAAGTGCGAAAAGTGTTTTTTCCACACTAATACAAGTGCAAAAGTGGTTTCCTGCACCAACACAAGTGCGAAAAGTGGTTTTTCAACACTAACACAAGTGCGAAAAGTGGTTTTTCAACACTAACACAAGTGCGAAAAGTGGTTTTTCAACACTAACACATGTGCGAAAAGTGGTTTTTCAACACGAACACAAGTGCGAAAAGTGGTTTTTCAACACTAACACATGTGCGAAAAGTGTTTTTTCAACACTAACACAAGTGCCGAAAGTGGTTTTTCAACACTATCACAAGTGCAAAAAGTGTTTTTTCCACACTAATACAAGTGCGAAAAGTGGTTTTTCAACACTATCACAAGTGCGAAAAGTGGTTTTTCAACACTAACAAGTGCGAAAAGTGGTTTTTCCACACTAATACAAGTGCAAAAGTGGTTTCCTGCACCAACACAAGTGCGAAAAGTGGTTTTTCAACACTAACACAAGTGCGAAAAGTGGTTTTTCAACACTATCATAAGTGCGAAAAGTGTTTTTTCCACACTAATACAAGTGCAAAAGTGGTTTCCTGCACCAACACAAGTGCGAAAAGTGGTTTTTCAACACTAACACAAGTGCGAAAAGTGGTTTTTCAACACTAACACAAGTGCGAAAAGTGGTTTTTCCACACTAATACAAGTGCAAAAGTGGTTTCCTGCACCAACACAAGTGCGAAAAGTGGTTTTTCAACACTAACACAAGTGCGAAAAGTGGTTTTTCAACACTAACACAAGTGCGAAAAGTGTTTTTTCCACACTAATACAAGTGCAAAAGTGGTTTCCTGCACCAACACAAGTGCGATAAGTGGTTTTTCAACACTAACACACGTGCGAAAAGTGGTTTTTCAACACTAACACAAGTGCGAAAAGTGTTTTTTCCACACTAATACAAGTGCAAAAGTGGTTTCCTGCACCAACACAAGTGCGAAAAGTGGTTTTTCAACACTAACACAAGTGCGAAAAGTTGTTTTCAACACTAACACAAGTGTGAAAAGTGGTTTTTCAACACTAACACAAGTGCGAAAAGTGGTTTTTCCACACTAATACAAGTGCAAAAGTGGTTTCCTGCACCAACACAAGTGCGAAAAGTGGTTTTTCAACACTAACATAAGTGCAAAAAGTGGTTTTTCAACACTAACACAAGTGCGAAAAGTGTTTTTTCCACACTAATACAAGTGCAAAAGTGGTTTCCTGCACCAACACAAGTGCGAAAAGTGGTTTTTCAACACTAACACAAGTGCGAAAAGTGGTTTTTCAACACTATCACAAGTGCAAAAAGTGTTTTTTCCACACCAATACAACAAATGCAAAAGTGGTTTCCTGCACCAATACAAGTGCGAAAAGTGGTTTTTCAACACTAACACAAGTGCGAAAAGTGGTTTTTCAACACTAACACACGTACGAAAAGTGGTTTTTCCACACTAATACAAGTGCAAAAACAGTGGTTTCCTGCACCAACACAAGTGCGAAAAGTGGTTTTTCAACACTAACACAAGTGCGAAAAGTGGTTTTTCAACACGAACACAAGTGCGAAAAGTGTTTTTTCCACACTAATACAAGTGCAAAAGTGGTTTCCTGCACCAACACAAGTGCGAAAAGTGGTTTTTCAACACTAACACAAGTGCAAAAAGTGGTTTTTCAACACTAACACAAGTGCGAAAAGTGTTTTTTCCACACTAATACAAGTGCAAAAACAGTGGTTTCCTGCACCAACACAAGTGCGAAAAGTGGTTTTTCAACACTAACACAAGTGCGAAAAGTGGTTTTTCAACACTATCACAAGTGCAAAAAGTGTTTTTTCCACACTAATACAAGTGCAAAAGTGGTTTCCTGCACCAACACAAGTGCGAAAAGTGGTTTTTCAACACTAACACAAGTTCGAAAAGTGCTTTTTCAACACTAACACAAGTGCGAAAAGTGGTTTTTCAACACTAACACAAGTGCAAAAAGTGATTTTTCAACACTAACACAAGTGCGAAAAGTGTTTTTTCCACACTAATACAAGTGCAAAAGTGGTTTCCTGCACCAACACAAGTGCAAAAAGTGGTTTTTCAACACTAACACAAGTGCGAAAAGTGGTTTTTAACTATCACAAGTGCAAAAAAGTGTTTTTTCCACACTAATACAACAAATGCAAAAGTGGTTTCCTGCACCAATACAAGTGCGAAAAGTGGTTTTTCAACACTAACACAAGTGCGAAAAGTGGTTTTTCAACACTAACACAAGTTGCGAAAAGTGGTTTTTCCACACTTATACAAGTGCAAAAGTGGTTTCCTGCACCAACACAAGTGCGAAAAGTGGTTTTTCAACACTAACACAAGTGCAGAAAAGTGGTTTTTCAACACTAACACAAGTGCGAAAATTGGTTTTTCAACACTAACACAAGTGAGAAAAGTGGTTTTTCCACACTAATACAAGTGCAAAAGTGGTTTCCTGCACCAACACAAGTGCGAAAAGTGTTTTTTCAACACTAACACAAGTGCGAAAAGTGGTTTTTCAACACTATCACAAGAGCAAAAAGTGTTTTTTCCACACTAATGCAAGTGCAAAAGTGGTTTCCTGCACCAACACAAGTGCGAAAAGTGGTTTTTCAACACTATCACAAGTGCAAAAAGTGTTTTTTCCACACTAACACAAGTGCAAAAGTGGTTTCCTGCACCAACACAAGTGCGAAAAGTGGTTTTTCAACACTAACACAAGTGCGAAAAGTGGTTTTTCAACACTAACACAAGTGCGAAAAGTGGTTTTTCCACACTAATACAAGTGCAAAAGTGGTTTCCTGCACCAACACAAGTGCGAAAAGTGGTTTTTCAACACTAACACAAGTGCGAAAAGTGGTTTTTCAACACTAACACAAGTGCGAAAAGTGTTTTTTCCACACTAATACAAGTGCAAAAGTGGTTTCCTGCACCAACACAAGTGCGAAAAGTGGTTTTTCAACACTAACACATGTGCGAAAAGTGGTTTTTCAACACTAACACAAGTGCGAAAAGTGTTTTTTCCACACTAATACAAGTGCAAAAGTGGTTTCCTGCACCAACACAAGTGCGAAAAGTGGTTTTTCAACACTAACACAAGTGCGAAAAGTTGTTTTCAACACTAACACAAGTGTGAAAAGTGGTTTTTCAACACTAACACAAGTGCGAAAAGTGGTTTTTCCACACTAATACAAGTGCAAAAGTGGTTTCCTGCACCAACACAAGTGCGAAAAGTGGTTTTTCAACACTAACACAAGTGCAAAAAGTGGTTTTTCAACACTAACACAAGTGCGAAAAGTGTTTTTTCCACACTAATACAAGTGCAAAAGTGGTTTCCTGCACCAACACAAGTGCGAAAAGTGGTTTTTCAACACTAACACAAGTGCGAAAAGTGGTTTTTCAACACTATCACAAGTGAAAAAAGTGTTTTTTCCACACTAATACAACAAATGCAAAAGTGGTTTCCTGCACCAATACAAGTGCGAAAAGTGGTTTTTCAACACTAACACAAGTGCGAAAAGTGGTTTTTCAACACTAACACACGTACAAAAAGTGGTTTTTTCCACACTAATACAAGTGCAAAAACAGTGGTTTCCTGCACCAACACAAGTGCGAAAAGTGGTTTTTCAACACTAACACAAGTTCGAAAAGTGCTTTTTCAACACTAACACAAGTGCGAAAAGTGGTTTTTCAACACTAACACAAGTGCAAAAAGTGGTTTTTCAACACTAACACAAGTGCGAAAAGTGTTTTTTCCACACTAATACAAGTGCAAAAGTGGTTTCCTGCACTAACACAAGTGCGAAAAGTGGTTTTTCAACACTAACACAAGTGCGAAAAGTGGTTTTTCAACACTATCACAAGTGCAAAAAGTGTTTTTGCCACACTAATACAACAAATGCAAAAGTGGTTTCCTGCACCAATACAATTGCGAAAAGTGGTTTTTCAACACTAACACAAGTGCGAAAAGTGGTTTTTCAACACTAACACAAGTGCGAAAAGTGGTTTTTCCACACTAATACAAGTGCAAAAGTGGTTTCCTGCACCAACACAAGTGCGAAAAGTGGTTTTTCAACACTAACACAAGTGCGAAAAGTGGTTTTTCAACACTAACACAAGTGCGAAAATTGGTTTTTCAACACTAACACAAGTGAGAAAAGTGGTTTTTCCACACTAATACAAGTGCAAAAGTGGTTTCCTGCACCAACACAAGTGCGAAAAGTGGTTTTTCAACACTAACACAAGTGCGAAAAGTTGTTTTCAACACTAACACAAGTGTGAAAAGTGGTTTTTCAACACTAACACAAGTGCGAAAAGTGGTTTTTCCACACTAATACAAGTGCAAAAGTGGTTTCCTGCACCAACACAAGTGCGAAAAGTGGTTTTTCAACACTAACACAAGTGCAAAAAGTGGTTTTTCAACACTAACACAAGTGCGAAAAGTGTTTTTTCCACACTAATACAAGTGCAAAAGTGGTTTCCTGCACCAACACAAGTGCGAAAAGTGGTTTTTCAACACTAACACAAGTGCGAAAAGTGGTTTTTCAACACTATCACAAGTGCAAAAAGTGTTTTTTCCACACTAATACAACAAATGCAAAAGTGGTTTCCTGCACCAATACAAGTGCGAAAAGTGGTTTTTCAACACTAACACAAGTGCGAAAAGTGGTTTTTCAACACTAACACACGTACAAAAAGTGGTTTTTTCCACACTAATACAAGTGCAAAAACAGTGGTTTCCTGCACCAACACAAGTGCGAAAAGTGGTTTTTCAACACTAACACAAGTTCGAAAAGTGCTTTTTCAACACTAACACAAGTGCGAAAAGTGGTTTTTCAACACTAACACAAGTGCAAAAAGTGGTTTTTCAACACTAACACAAGTGCAAAAAGTGTTTTTTCCACACTAATACAAGTGCAAAAGTGGTTTCCTGCACCAACACAAGTGCGAAAAGTGCTTTTTCAACACTAACACAAGTGCGAAAAGTGGTTTTTCAACACTAACACAAGTGCAAAAAGTGGTTTTTCAACACTAACACAAATGCGAAAAGTGGTTTTTCCACACTAATACAAGTGCAAAAGTGGTTTCCTGCACCAACACAAGTGCGAAAAGTGGTTTTTCAACACTAACACAAGTGTGAAAAGTGGTTTTTCAACACTAACACAAGTGCGAAAATTGGTTTTTCAACACTAACACAAGTGAGAAAAGTGGTTTTTCCACACTAATACAAGTGCAAAAGTGGTTTCCTGCACCAACACAAGTGCGAAAAGTGTTTTTTCAACACTAACACAAGTGCGAAAAGTGGTTTTTCAACACTATCACAAGAGCAAAAAGTGTTTTTTCCACACTAATGCAAGTGCAAAAGTGGTTTCCTGCACCAACACAAGTGCGAAAAGTGGTTTTTCAACACTATCACAAGTGCAAAAAGTGTTTTTTCCACACTAACACAAGTGCAAAAGTGGTTTCCTGCACCAACACAAGTGCGAAAAGTGGTTTTTCAACACTAACACAAGTGCGAAAAGTGGTTTTTCAACACTAACACAAGTGCGAAAAGTGGTTTTTCAACACTAACACAAGTGCGAAAAGTGGTTTTTCAACACTAACACAAGTGCGAAAAGTGGGTTTTCAACACTAACACAAGTGCGAAAAGTGGTTTTTCCACCCTAATACAAGTGCGAAAAGTGGTTTCCTCCACTAACACAAGTGCGAAGAGTGGGTTTTCAACATTAACACAAGTGCGAAAAGTGGGTTTTTCAACACCAACACAGGTGCGAAAAGTGGTTTCCTTCACCAACCCATGTGCGAAAAGTGGTTTTTCAACACCAACACAAGTGCGAAAAGTTGTTTCCTGCACCAAAACAAGTGCGAAAAGTGGTTTTTCAACACTAACACAAGTGCGAAAAGTGGTTTTTGAACACTAACACAAGTGCGGAAAGTCATTTTTCCACACTATTACAAGTGTGAAAAGTGGTTTCCTACACCAATACAAGTGCGAAACGTGCGTTCCTGCACCAACACAAGTGCGAAAAGTGGTTTTTCAACACTAACACAAGTGCGAAAAGTGGTTTTTCCACACTAATACAGGTGAAAAAGTGGTTTCCTGCACCAACACAAGTGCGAAAAGTGGTTTTTCAACACTAACACAAGTGCGAAAAGTGGTTTTTCAACACTAACACAAGTGCGAAAAGTGGTTTTTCAACACTAACACAAGTGCGAAAAGTGTTTTTTCCACACTAATACAAGTGCGAAAAGTGGTTTTTCAACACTAACACAAGTGCGAAAAGTGGTTTTTCAACACTATCACAAGTGCGAAAAGTGTTTTTTCCACACTAATACAAGTGCAAAAGTGGTTTCCTGCACCAACACAAGTGCGAAAAGTGGTTTTTCAACACTAACACAAGTGCGAAAAGTGGTTTTTCAACACTAACACAAGTGCGAAAAGTGGTTTTTCCACACTAATACAAGTGCAAAAGTGGTTTCCTGCACCAACACAAGTGCGAAAAGTGGTTTTTCAACACTAACACAAGTGCGAAAAGTGGTTTTTCAACACTAACACAAGTGCGAAAAGTGTTTTTTCCACACGAATACAAGTGCAAAAGTGGTTTCCTGCACCAACACAAGTGCGAAAAGTGGTTTTTCAACACTAACACACGTGCGAAAAGTGGTTTTTCAACACTAACACAAGTGCGAAAAGTGTTTTTCCACACTAATACAAGTGCAAAAGTGGTTTCCTGCACCAAAACAAGTGCGAAAAGTGGTTTTTCAACACTAACACAAGTGCGAAAAGTTGTTTTCAACACTAACACAAGTGTGAAAAGTGGTTTTTCAACACTAACACAAGTGCGAAAAGTGGTTTTTCCACACTAATACAAGTGCAAAAGTGGTTTCCTGCACCAACACAAGTGCGAAAAGTGGTTTTTCAACACTAACATAAGTGCAAAAAGTGGTTTTTCAACACTAACACAAGTGCGAAAAGTGTTTTTTCCACACTAATACAAGTGCAAAAGTGGTTTCCTGCACCAACACAAGTGCGAAAAGTGGTTTTTCAACACTAACACAAGTGCGAAAAGTGGTTTTTCAACACTATCACAAGTGCAAAAAGTGTTTTTTCCACACCAATACAACAAATGCAAAAGTGGTTTCCTGCACCAATACAAGTGCGAAAAGTGGTTTTTCAACACTAACACAAGTGCGAAAAGTGGTTTTTCAACACTAACACACGTACGAAAAGTGGTTTTTCCACACTAATACAAGTGCAAAAACAGTGGTTTCCTGCACCAACACAAGTGCGAAAAGTGGTTTTTCAACACTAACACAAGTGCGAAAAGTGGTTTTTCAACACGAACACAAGTGCGAAAAGTGTTTTTTCCACACTAATACAAGTGCAAAAGTGGTTTCCTGCACCAACACAAGTGCGAAAAGTGGTTTTTCAACACTAACACAAGTGCAAAAAGTGGTTTTTCAACACTAACACAAGTGCGAAAAGTGTTTTTTCCACACTAATACAAGTGCAAAAACAGTGGTTTCCTGCACCAACACAAGTGCGAAAAGTGGTTTTTCAACACTAACACAAGTGCGAAAAGTGGTTTTTCAACACTATCACAAGTGCAAAAAGTGTTTTTTCCACACTAATACAAGTGCAAAAGTGGTTTCCTGCACCAACACAAGTGCGAAAAGTGGTTTTTCAACACTAACACAAGTTCGAAAAGTGCTTTTTCAACACTAACACAAGTGCGAAAAGTGGTTTTTCAACACTAACACAAGTGCAAAAAGTGATTTTTCAACACTAACACAAGTGCGAAAAGTGTTTTTTCCACACTAATACAAGTGCAAAAGTGGTTTCCTGCACCAACACAAGTGCAAAAAGTGGTTTTTCAACACTAACACAAGTGCGAAAAGTGGTTTTTAAACACTATCACAAGTGCAAAAAGTGTTTTTTCCACACTAATACAACAAATGCAAAAGTGGTTTCCTGCACCAATACAAGTGCGAAAAGTGGTTTTTCAACACTAACACAAGTGCGAAAAGTGGTTTTTCAACACTAACACAAGTGCGAAAAGTGGTTTTTCCACACTAATACAAGTGCAAAAGTGGTTTCCTGCACCAACACAAGTGCGAAAAGTGGTTTTTCAACACTAACACAAGTGCGAAAAGTGGTTTTTCAACACTAACACAAGTGCGAAAATTGGTTTTTCAACACTAACACAAGTGAGAAAAGTGGTTTTTCCACACTAATACAAGTGCAAAAGTGGTTTCCTGCACCAACACAAGTGCGAAAAGTGTTTTTTCAACACTAACACAAGTGCGAAAAGTGGTTTTTCAACACTATCACAAGAGCAAAAAGTGTTTTTTCCACACTAATGCAAGTGCAAAAGTGGTTTCCTGCACCAACACAAGTGCGAAAAGTGGTTTTTCAACACTATCACAAGTGCAAAAAGTGTTTTTTCCACACTAACACAAGTGCAAAAGTGGTTTCCTGCACCAACACAAGTGCGAAAAGTGGTTTTTCAACACTAACACAAGTGCGAAAAGTGGTTTTTCAACACTAACACAAGTGCGAAAAGTGGTTTTTCCACACTAATACAAGTGCAAAAGTGGTTTCCTGCACCAACACAAGTGCGAAAAGTGGTTTTTCAACACTAACACAAGTGCGAAAAGTGGTTTTTCAACACTAACACAAGTGCGAAAAGTGTTTTTTCCACACTAATACAAGTGCAAAAGTGGTTTCCTGCACCAACACAAGTGCGAAAAGTGGTTTTTCAACACTAACACATGTGCGAAAAGTGGTTTTTCAACACTAACACAAGTGCGAAAAGTGTTTTTTCCACACTAATACAAGTGCAAAAGTGGTTTCCTGCACCAACACAAGTGCGAAAAGTGGTTTTTCAACACTAACACAAGTGCGAAAAGTTGTTTTCAACACTAACACAAGTGTGAAAAGTGGTTTTTCAACACTAACACAAGTGCGAAAAGTGGTTTTTCCACACTAATACAAGTGCAAAAGTGGTTTCCTGCACCAACACAAGTGCGAAAAGTGGTTTTTCAACACTAACACAAGTGCAAAAAGTGGTTTTTCAACACTAACACAAGTGCGAAAAGTGTTTTTTCCACACTAATACAAGTGCAAAAGTGGTTTCCTGCACCAACACAAGTGCGAAAAGTGGTTTTTCAACACTAACACAAGTGCGAAAAGTGGTTTTTCAACACTATCACAAGTGAAAAAAGTGTTTTTTCCACACTAATACAACAAATGCAAAAGTGGTTTCCTGCACCAATACAAGTGCGAAAAGTGGTTTTTCAACACTAACACAAGTGCGAAAAGTGGTTTTTCAACACTAACACACGTACAAAAAGTGGTTTTTTCCACACTAATACAAGTGCAAAAACAGTGGTTTCCTGCACCAACACAAGTGCGAAAAGTGGTTTTTCAACACTAACACAAGTTCGAAAAGTGCTTTTTCAACACTAACACAAGTGCGAAAAGTGGTTTTTCAACACTAACACAAGTGCAAAAAGTGGTTTTTCAACACTAACACAAGTGCGAAAAGTGTTTTTTCCACACTAATACAAGTGCAAAAGTGGTTTCCTGCACTAACACAAGTGCGAAAAGTGGTTTTTCAACACTAACACAAGTGCGAAAAGTGGTTTTTCAACACTATCACAAGTGCAAAAAGTGTTTTTGCCACACTAATACAACAAATGCAAAAGTGGTTTCCTGCACCAATACAATTGCGAAAAGTGGTTTTTCAACACTAACACAAGTGCGAAAAGTGGTTTTTCAACACTAACACAAGTGCGAAAAGTGGTTTTTCCACACTAATACAAGTGCAAAAGTGGTTTCCTGCACCAACACAAGTGCGAAAAGTGGTTTTTCAACACTAACACAAGTGCGAAAAGTGGTTTTTCAACACTAACACAAGTGCGAAAATTGGTTTTTCAACACTAACACAAGTGAGAAAAGTGGTTTTTCCACACTAATACAAGTGCAAAAGTGGTTTCCTGCACCAACACAAGTGCGAAAAGTGGTTTTTCAACACTAACACAAGTGCGAAAAGTTGTTTTCAACACTAACACAAGTGTGAAAAGTGGTTTTTCAACACTAACACAAGTGCGAAAAGTGGTTTTTCCACACTAATACAAGTGCAAAAGTGGTTTCCTGCACCAACACAAGTGCGAAAAGTGGTTTTTCAACACTAACACAAGTGCAAAAAGTGGTTTTTCAACACTAACACAAGTGCGAAAAGTGTTTTTTCCACACTAATACAAGTGCAAAAGTGGTTTCCTGCACCAACACAAGTGCGAAAAGTGGTTTTTCAACACTAACACAAGTGCGAAAAGTGGTTTTTCAACACTATCACAAGTGCAAAAAGTGTTTTTTCCACACTAATACAACAAATGCAAAAGTGGTTTCCTGCACCAATACAAGTGCGAAAAGTGGTTTTTCAACACTAACACAAGTGCGAAAAGTGGTTTTTCAACACTAACACACGTACAAAAAGTGGTTTTTTCCACACTAATACAAGTGCAAAAACAGTGGTTTCCTGCACCAACACAAGTGCGAAAAGTGGTTTTTCAACACTAACACAAGTTCGAAAAGTGCTTTTTCAACACTAACACAAGTGCGAAAAGTGGTTTTTCAACACTAACACAAGTGCAAAAAGTGGTTTTTCAACACTAACACAAGTGCAAAAAGTGTTTTTTCCACACTAATACAAGTGCAAAAGTGGTTTCCTGCACCAACACAAGTGCGAAAAGTGCTTTTTCAACACTAACACAAGTGCGAAAAGTGGTTTTTCAACACTAACACAAGTGCAAAAAGTGGTTTTTCAACACTAACACAAATGCGAAAAGTGGTTTTTCCACACTAATACAAGTGCAAAAGTGGTTTCCTGCACCAACACAAGTGCGAAAAGTGGTTTTTCAACACTAACACAAGTGTGAAAAGTGGTTTTTCAACACTAACACAAGTGCGAAAATTGGTTTTTCAACACTAACACAAGTGAGAAAAGTGGTTTTTCCACACTAATACAAGTGCAAAAGTGGTTTCCTGCACCAACACAAGTGCGAAAAGTGTTTTTTCAACACTAACACAAGTGCGAAAAGTGGTTTTTCAACACTATCACAAGAGCAAAAAGTGTTTTTTCCACACTAATGCAAGTGCAAAAGTGGTTTCCTGCACCAACACAAGTGCGAAAAGTGGTTTTTCAACACTATCACAAGTGCAAAAAGTGTTTTTTCCACACTAACACAAGTGCAAAAGTGGTTTCCTGCACCAACACAAGTGCGAAAAGTGGTTTTTCAACACTAACACAAGTGCGAAAAGTGGTTTTTCAACACTAACACAAGTGCGAAAAGTGGTTTTTCAACACTAACACAAGTGCGAAAAGTGGTTTTTCAACACTAACACAAGTGCGAAAAGTGGGTTTTCAACACTAACACAAGTGCGAAAAGTGGTTTTTCCACCCTAATACAAGTGCGAAAAGTGGTTTCCTCCACTAACACAAGTGCGAAGAGTGGGTTTTCAACATTAACACAAGTGCGAAAAGTGGGTTTTTCAACACCAACACAGGTGCGAAAAGTGGTTTCCTTCACCAACCCATGTGCGAAAAGTGGTTTTTCAACACCAACACAAGTGCGAAAAGTTGTTTCCTGCACCAAAACAAGTGCGAAAAGTGGTTTTTCAACACTAACACAAGTGCGAAAAGTGGTTTTTGAACACTAACACAAGTGCGGAAAGTCATTTTTCCACACTATTACAAGTGTGAAAAGTGGTTTCCTACACCAATACAAGTGCGAAACGTGCGTTCCTGCACCAACACAAGTGCGAAAAGTGGTTTTTCAACACTAACACAAGTGCGAAAAGTGGTTTTTCCACACTAATACAGGTGAAAAAGTGGTTTCCTGCACCAACACAAGTGCGAAAAGTGGTTTTTCAACACTAACACAAGTGCGAAAAGTGGTTTTTCAACACTAACACAAGTGCGAAAAGTGGTTTTTCAACACTAACACAAGTGCGAAAAGTGTTTTTTCCACACTAATACAAGTGCGAAAAGTGGTTTTTCAACACTAACACAAGTGCGAAAAGTGGTTTTTCAACACTATCACAAGTGCGAAAAGTGTTTTTTCCACACTAATACAAGTGCAAAAGTGGTTTCCTGCACCAACACAAGTGCGAAAAGTGGTTTTTCAACACTAACACAAGTGCGAAAAGTGGTTTTTCAACACTAACACAAGTGCGAAAAGTGGTTTTTCCACACTAATACAAGTGCAAAAGTGGTTTCCTGCACCAACACAAGTGCGAAAAGTGGTTTTTCAACACTAACACAAGTGCGAAAAGTGGTTTTTCAACACTAACACAAGTGCGAAAAGTGTTTTTTCCACACGAATACAAGTGCAAAAGTGGTTTCCTGCACCAACACAAGTGCGAAAAGTGGTTTTTCAACACTAACACACGTGCGAAAAGTGGTTTTTCAACACTAACACAAGTGCGAAAAGTGTTTTTCCACACTAATACAAGTGCAAAAGTGGTTTCCTGCACCAAAACAAGTGCGAAAAGTGGTTTTTCAACACTAACACAAGTGCGAAAAGTTGTTTTCAACACTAACACAAGTGTTAAAAGTGGTTTTTCAACACTAACACAAGTGCGAAAAGTGGTTTTTCCACACTAATACAAGTGCAAAAGTGGTTTCCTGCACCAACACAAGTGCGAAAAGTGGTTTTTCAACACTAACACAAGTGCAAAAAGTGGTTTTTCAACACTAACACAAGTGCGAAAAGTGTTTTTTCCACACTAATACAAGTGCAAAAGTGGTTTCCTGCACCAACACAAGTGCGAAAAGTGGTTTTTCAACACTAACACAAGTGCGAAAAGTGGTTTTTCAACACTATCACAAGTGCAAAAAGTGTTTTTTCCACACTAATACAACAAATGCAAAAGTGGTTTCACCCACCAATACAAGTGCGAAAAGTGGTTTTTCAACACTAACACAAGTGCGAAAAGTGGTTTTTCAACACTAACACACGTACAAAAAGTGGTTTTTTCCACACTAATACAAGTGCAAAAACAGTGGTTTCCTGCACCAACACAAGTGCGAAAAGTGGTTTTTCAACACTAACACAAGTTCGAAAAGTGCTTTTTCAACACTAACACAAGTGCGAAAAGTGGTTTTTCAACACTAACACAAGTGCAAAAAGTGGTTTTTCAACACTAACACAAGTGCGAAAAGTGTTTTTTCCACACTAATACAAGTGCAAAAGTGGTTTCCTGCACTAACACAAGTGCGAAAAGTGGTTTTTCAACACTAACACAAGTGCGAAAAGTGGTTTTTCAACACTATCACAAGTGCAAAAAGTGTTTTTGCCACACTAATACAACAAATGCAAAAGTGGTTTCCTGCACCAATACAATTGCGAAAAGTGGTTTTTCAACACTAACACAAGTGCGAAAAGTGGTTTTTCAACACTAACACAAGTGCGAAAAGTGGTTTTTCCACACTAATACAAGTGCAAAAGTGGTTTCCTGCACCAACACAAGTGCGAAAAGTGGTTTTTCAACACTAACACAAGTGCGAAAAGTGGTTTTTCAACACTAACACAAGTGCGAAAATTGGTTTATCAACACTAACACAAGTGAGAAAAGTGGTTTTTCCACACTAATACAAGTGCAAAAGTGGTTTCCTGCACCAACACAAGTGCGAAAAGTGGTTTTTCAACACTAACACAAGTGCGAAAAGTTGTTTTCAACACTAACACAAGTGTGAAAAGTGGTTTTTCAACACTAACACAAGTGCGAAAAGTGGTTTTTCCACACTAATACAAGTGCAAAAGTGGTTTCCTGCACCAACACAAGTGCGAAAAGTGGTTTTTCAACACTAACACAAGTGCAAAAAGTGGTTTTTCAACACTAACACAAGTGCGAAAAGTGTTTTTTCCACACTAATACAAGTGCAAAAGTGGTTTCCTGCACCAACACAAGTGCGAAAAGTGGTTTTTCAACACTAACACAAGTGCGAAAAGTGGTTTTTCAACACTATCACAAGTGCAAAAAGTGTTTTTTCCACACTAATACAACAAATGCAAAAGTGGTTTCCTGCACCAATACAAGTGCGAAAAGTGGTTTTTCAACACTAACACAAGTGCGAAAAGTGGTTTTTCAACACTAACACACGTACAAAAAGTGTTTTTTCCACACTAATACAAGTGCAAAAGTGGTTTCCTGCACCAACACAAGTGCGAAAAGTGGTTTTTCAACACTAACACAAGTGCGAAAAGTGGTTTTTCAACACTATCACAAGTGCGAAAAGTGTTTTTTCCACACTAATACAAGTGCAAAAGTGGTTTCCTGCACCAACACAAGTGCGAAAAGTGGTTTTTCAACACTAACACAAGTGCGAAAAGTGGTTTTTCAACACTATCACAAGTGCAAAAAGTGTTTTTTCCACACTAATACAACAAATGCAAAAGTGGTTTCCTGCACCAACACAAGTGCGAAAAGTGGTTTTTCAACACTAACACAAGTGCGAAAAGTGGTTTTTCAACACTAACACAAGTGCGAAAAGTGGTTTTTCCACACTAATACAAGTGCAAAAGTGGTTTCCTGCACCAACACAAGTGCGAAAAGTGGTTTTTCAACACTAACACAAGTGCGAAAAGTGATTTTTCAACACTAACACAAGTGTGAAAATTGGTTTTTCAACACTAACACAAGTGCGAAAAGTGGTTTTTCCACACTAATACAAGTGCAAAAGTGGTTTCCTGCACCAACACAAGTGCGAAAAGTGGTTTTTCAACACTAACACAAGTGCGAAAAGTGGTTTTTCAACACTAACACAAGTGCGAAAAGTGGTTTTTCAACACTAACACAAGTGCGAAAAGTGGTTTTTCAACACTAACACAAGTGCGAAAAGTGGTTTTTCAACACTAACACAAGTGTGAAAAGTGGTTTTTCAACACTAACACAAGTGCGAAAAGTGGGTTTTCAACACTAACACAAGTGCGAAAAGTGGTTTTTCCACCCTAATACAAGTGCGAAAAGTGGTTTCCTCCACTAACACAAGTGCGAAAAGTGGGTTTTCAACATTAACACAAGTGCGAAAAGTGGGTTTTTCAACACCAACACAGGTGCGAAAAGTGGTTTCCTTCACCAACCCATGTGCGAAAAGTGGTTTTTCAACACTAACACAAGTGCGAATAGTGGTTTTTGAACACTAACACAAGTGCGGAAAGTCGTTTTTCCACACTATTACAAGTGTGAAAAGTGGTTTCCTACACCAATACAAGTGCGAAAAGTGCGTTCCTGCACCAACACAAGTGCGAAAAGTGGTTTTTCAACACTAACACAAGTGCGAAAAGTGGTTTTTCCACACTAATACAGGTGCAAAAGTGGTTTCCTGCACCAACACAAGTGCGAAAAGTGGTTTTTCAACACTAACAAAAATGCGAAAAGTGGTTTTTCAACACTAACACAAGTGCGAAAAGTGGTTTTTCAACACTAACACAAGTGCGAAAAGTGTTTTTTCCACACTAATACAAGTGCAAAAGTGGTTTCCTGCACCAACACAAGTGCGAAAAGTGGTTTTTCAACACTAACACTAGTGCGAAAGGTGGTTTTTCAACACTAAAACAAGTGCGAAAAGTGGTTTTTCAACACTAACACAAGTGCGAAAAGTGGTTTTCCCACACTAATACAAGTGCAAAAGTGGTTTCCTGCACCAACACAAGTGCGGAAAGTCGTTTTTCCACACTATTACAAGTGTGAAAAGTGGTTTCCTACACCAATACAAGTGCGAAAAGTGCGTTCCTGCACCAACACAAGTGCGAAAAGTGGTTTTTCAACACTAACACAAGTGCGAAAAGTGGTTTTTCCACACTAATACAGGTGCAAAAGTGGTTTCCTGCACCAACACAAGTGCGAAAAGTGGTTTTTCAACACTAACACAAGTGCGAAAAGAGGTTTTTCAACACTAACGCAAGTGCGAAAAGTGGTTTTTCAACACTAACACAAGTGCGAAAAGTGGTTTTTCCACACTAATACAAGTGCAAAAGTGGTTTCCTGCACCAACACAAGTGCAAAAAGTGGTTTTTCAACACTAACACTAGTGCGAAAAGTGGTTTTTCAACACTAAAACAAGTGCGAAAAGTGGTTTTTCAACACTAACACAAGTGCGAAAAGTGGTTTTCCCACACTAATACAAGTGCAAAAGTGGTTTCCTGCACCAACACAAGTGCGAAAAGTGGTTTTTCAACACTAACACAAGTGCGAAAAGTGGTTTTTCAACACTAACACAAGTGCGAAAAGTGGTTTTTCCACACTAACACAAGTGCGAAAAGTGGTTTTTCCACACTAATACAAGTGCAAAAGTGGTTTCCTGCACCAACAAAAGTGCGAAAAGTGGTTTTTCAACACTAACACAAGTGCGAAAAGTGGTTTTTCAACACTATCACAAGTGCAAAAAGTGTTTTTTCCACACTAATTTAAGTGCAAAAGTGGTTTCCTGCACCAACACAAGTGCGAAAAGTGGTTTTTCAACAATAACACAAGTGCGAAAAGTGTTTTTTCCACACTAATACAAGTGCAAAAGTGGTTTCCTGCACCAACACAAGTGCGAAAAGTGGTTTTTCAACACTAACACAAGTGCGAAAAGTGGTTTTTCAACACTAACACAAGTGCGAAAAGTGGTTTTTCAACACTAACACATGTGCGAAAAGTGGTTTTTCAACACGAACACAAGTGCGAAAAGTGGTTTTTCAACACTAACACATGTGCGAAAAGTGTTTTTTCAACACTAACACAAGTGCCGAAAGTGGTTTTTCAACACTATCACAAGTGCAAAAAGTGTTTTTTCCACACTAATACAAGTGCGAAAAGTGGTTTTTCAACACTATCACAAGTGCGAAAAGTGGTTTTTCAACACTAACAAGTGCGAAAAGTGGTTTTTCCACACTAATACAAGTGCAAAAGTGGTTTCCTGCACCAACACAAGTGCGAAAAGTGGTTTTTCAACACTAACACAAGTGCGAAAAGTGGTTTTTCAACACTATCATAAGTGCGAAAAGTGTTTTTTCCACACTAATACAAGTGCAAAAGTGGTTTCCTGCACCAACACAAGTGCGAAAAGTGGTTTTTCAACACTAACACAAGTGCGAAAAGTGGTTTTTCAACACTAACACAAGTGCGAAAAGTGGTTTTTCCACACTAATACAAGTGCAAAAGTGGTTTCCTGCACCAACACAAGTGCGAAAAGTGGTTTTTCAACACTAACACAAGTGCGAAAAGTGGTTTTTCAACACTAACACAAGTGCGAAAAGTGTTTTTTCCACACTAATACAAGTGCAAAAGTGGTTTCCTGCACCAACACAAGTGCGATAAGTGGTTTTTCAACACTAACACACGTGCGAAAAGTGGTTTTTCAACACTAACACAAGTGCGAAAAGTGTTTTTTCCACACTAATACAAGTGCAAAAGTGGTTTCCTGCACCAACACAAGTGCGAAAAGTGGTTTTTCAACACTAACACAAGTGCGAAAAGTTGTTTTCAACACTAACACAAGTGTGAAAAGTGGTTTTTCAACACTAACACAAGTGCGAAAAGTGGTTTTTCCACACTAATACAAGTGCAAAAGTGGTTTCCTGCACCAACACAAGTGCGAAAAGTGGTTTTTCAACACTAACATAAGTGCAAAAAGTGGTTTTTCAACACTAACACAAGTGCGAAAAGTGTTTTTTCCACACTAATACAAGTGCAAAAGTGGTTTCCTGCACCAACACAAGTGCGAAAAGTGGTTTTTCAACACTAACACAAGTGCGAAAAGTGGTTTTTCAACACTATCACAAGTGCAAAAAGTGTTTTTTCCACACCAATACAACAAATGCAAAAGTGGTTTCCTGCACCAATACAAGTGCGAAAAGTGGTTTTTCAACACTAACACAAGTGCGAAAAGTGGTTTTTCAACACTAACACACGTACGAAAAGTGGTTTTTCCACACTAATACAAGTGCAAAAACAGTGGTTTCCTGCACCAACACAAGTGCGAAAAGTGGTTTTTCAACACTAACACAAGTGCGAAAAGTGGTTTTTCAACACGAACACAAGTGCGAAAAGTGTTTTTTCCACACTAATACAAGTGCAAAAGTGGTTTCCTGCACCAACACAAGTGCGAAAAGTGGTTTTTCAACACTAACACAAGTGCAAAAAGTGGTTTTTCAACACTAACACAAGTGCGAAAAGTGTTTTTTCCACACTAATACAAGTGCAAAAACAGTGGTTTCCTGCACCAACACAAGTGCGAAAAGTGGTTTTTCAACACTAACACAAGTGCGAAAAGTGGTTTTTCAACACTATCACAAGTGCAAAAAGTGTTTTTTCCACACTAATACAAGTGCAAAAGTGGTTTCCTGCACCAACACAAGTGCGAAAAGTGGTTTTTCAACACTAACACAAGTTCGAAAAGTGCTTTTTCAACACTAACACAAGTGCGAAAAGTGGTTTTTCAACACTAACACAAGTGCAAAAAGTGGTTTTTCAACACTAACACAAGTGCGAAAAGTGTTTTTTCCACACTAATACAAGTGCAAAAGTGGTTTCCTGCACCAACACAAGTGCAAAAAGTGGTTTTTCAACACTAACACAAGTGCGAAAAGTGGTTTTTAAACACTATCACAAGTGCAAAAAGTGTTTTTTCCACACTAATACAACAAATGCAAAAGTGGTTTCCTGCACCAATACAAGTGCGAAAAGTGGTTTTTCAACACTAACACAAGTGCGAAAAGTGGTTTTTCAACACTAACACAAGTGCGAAAAGTGGTTTTTCCACACTAATACAAGTGCAAAAGTGGTTTCCTGCACCAACACAAGTGCGAAAAGTGGTTTTTCAACACTAACACAAGTGCGAAAAGTGGTTTTTCAACACTAACACAAGTGCGAAAATTGGTTTTTCAACACTAACACAAGTGAGAAAAGTGGTTTTTCCACACTAATACAAGTGCAAAAGTGGTTTCCTGCACCAACACAAGTGCGAAAAGTGTTTTTTCAACACTAACACAAGTGCGAAAAGTGGTTTTTCAACACTATCACAAGAGCAAAAAGTGTTTTTTCCACACTAATGCAAGTGCAAAAGTGGTTTCCTGCACCAACACAAGTGCGAAAAGTGGTTTTTCAACACTATCACAAGTGCAAAAAGTGTTTTTTCCACACTAACACAAGTGCAAAAGTGGTTTCCTGCACCAACACAAGTGCGAAAAGTGGTTTTTCAACACTAACACAAGTGCGAAAAGTGGTTTTTCAACACTAACACAAGTGCGAAAAGTGGTTTTTCCACACTAATACAAGTGCAAAAGTGGTTTCCTGCACCAACACAAGTGCGAAAAGTGGTTTTTCAACACTAACACAAGTGCGAAAAGTGGTTTTTCAACACTAACACAAGTGCGAAAAGTGTTTTTTCCACACTAATACAAGTGCAAAAGTGGTTTCCTGCACCAACACAAGTGCGAAAAGTGGTTTTTCAACACTAACACATGTGCGAAAAGTGGTTTTTCAACACTAACACAAGTGCGAAAAGTGTTTTTTCCACACTAATACAAGTGCAAAAGTGGTTTCCTGCACCAACACAAGTGCGAAAAGTGGTTTTTCAACACTAACACAAGTGCGAAAAGTTGTTTTCAACACTAACACAAGTGTGAAAAGTGGTTTTTCAACACTAACACAAGTGCGAAAAGTGGTTTTTCCACACTAATACAAGTGCAAAAGTGGTTTCCTGCACCAACACAAGTGCGAAAAGTGGTTTTTCAACACTAACACAAGTGCAAAAAGTGGTTTTTCAACACTAACACAAGTGCGAAAAGTGTTTTTTCCACACTAATACAAGTGCAAAAGTGGTTTCCTGCACCAACACAAGTGCGAAAAGTGGTTTTTCAACACTAACACAAGTGCGAAAAGTGGTTTTTCAACACTATCACAAGTGAAAAAAGTGTTTTTTCCACACTAATACAACAAATGCAAAAGTGGTTTCCTGCACCAATACAAATGCGAAAAGTGGTTTTTCAACACTAACACAAGTGCGAAAAGTGGTTTTTCAACACTAACACACGTACAAAAAGTGGTTTTTTCCACACTAATACAAGTGCAAAAACAGTGGTTTCCTGCACCAACACAAGTGCGAAAAGTGGTTTTTCAACACTAACACAAGTTCGAAAAGTGCTTTTTCAACACTAACACAAGTGCGAAAAGTGGTTTTTCAACACTAACACAAGTGCAAAAAGTGGTTTTTCAACACTAACACAAGTGCGAAAAGTGTTTTTTCCACACTAATACAAGTGCAAAAGTGGTTTCCTGCACTAACACAAGTGCGAAAAGTGGTTTTTCAACACTAACACAAGTGCGAAAAGTGGTTTTTCAACACTATCACAAGTGCAAAAAGTGTTTTTGCCACACTAATACAACAAATGCAAAAGTGGTTTCCTGCACCAATACAATTGCGAAAAGTGGTTTTTCAACACTAACACAAGTGCGAAAAGTGGTTTTTCAACACTAACACAAGTGCGAAAAGTGGTTTTTCCACACTAATACAAGTGCAAAAGTGGTTTCCTGCACCAACACAAGTGCGAAAAGTGGTTTTTCAACACTAACACAAATGCGAAAAGTGGTTTTTCAACACTAACACAAGTGCGAAAATTGGTTTTTCAACACTAACACAAGTGAGAAAAGTGGTTTTTCCACACTAATACAAGTGCAAAAGTGGTTTCCTGCACCAACACAAGTGCGAAAAGTGGTTTTTCAACACTAACACAAGTGCGAAAAGTTGTTTTCAACACTAACACAAGTGTGAAAAGTGGTTTTTCAACACTAACACAAGTGCGAAAAGTGGTTTTTCCACACTAATACAAGTGCAAAAGTGGTTTCCTGCACCAACACAAGTGCGAAAAGTGGTTTTTCAACACTAACACAAGTGCAAAAAGTGGTTTTTCAACACTAACACAAGTGCGAAAAGTGTTTTTTCCACACTAATACAAGTGCAAAAGTGGTTTCCTGCACCAACACAAGTGCGAAAAGTGGTTTTTCAACACTAACACAAGTGCGAAAAGTGGTTTTTCAACACTATCACAAGTGCAAAAAGTGTTTTTTCCACACTAATACAACAAATGCAAAAGTGGTTTCCTGCACCAATACAAGTGCGAAAAGTGGTTTTTCAACACTAACACAAGTGCGAAAAGTGGTTTTTCAACACTAACACACGTACAAAAAGTGGTTTTTTCCACACTAATACAAGTGCAAAAACAGTGGTTTCCTGCACCAACACAAGTGCGAAAAGTGGTTTTTCAACACTAACACAAGTTCGAAAAGTGCTTTTTCAACACTAACACAAGTGCGAAAAGTGGTTTTTCAACACTAACACAAGTGCAAAAAGTGGTTTTTCAACACTAACACAAGTGCAAAAAGTGTTTTTTCCACACTAATACAAGTGCAAAAGTGGTTTCCTGCACCAACACAAGTGCGAAAAGTGCTTTTTCAACACTAACACAAGTGCGAAAAGTGGTTTTTCAACACTAACACAAGTGCAAAAAGTGGTTTTTCAACACTAACACAAATGCGAAAAGTGGTTTTTCCACACTAATACAAGTGCAAAAGTGGTTTCCTGCACCAACACAAGTGCGAAAAGTGGTTTTTCAACACTAACACAAGTGTGAAAAGTGGTTTTTCAACACTAACACAAGTGCGAAAATTGGTTTTTCAACACTAACACAAGTGAGAAAAGTGGTTTTTCCACACTAATACAAGTGCAAAAGTGGTTTCCTGCACCAACACAAGTGCGAAAAGTGTTTTTTCAACACTAACACAAGTGCGAAAAGTGGTTTTTCAACACTATCACAAGAGCAAAAAGTGTTTTTTCCACACTAATGCAAGTGCAAAAGTGGTTTCCTGCACCAACACAAGTGCGAAAAGTGGTTTTTCAACACTATCACAAGTGCAAAAAGTGTTTTTTCCACACTAACACAAGTGCAAAAGTGGTTTCCTGCACCAACACAAGTGCGAAAAGTGGTTTTTCAACACTAACACAAGTGCGAAAAGTGGTTTTTCAACACTAACACAAGTGCGAAAAGTGGTTTTTCAACACTAACACAAGTGCGAAAAGTGGTTTTTCAACACTAACACAAGTGCGAAAAGTGGGTTTTCAACACTAACACAAGTGCGAAAAGTGGTTTTTCCACCCTAATACAAGTGCGAAAAGTGGTTTCCTCCACTAACACAAGTGCGAAGAGTGGGTTTTCAACATTAACACAAGTGCGAAAAGTGGGTTTTTCAACACCAACACAGGTGCGAAAAGTGGTTTCCTTCACCAACCCATGTGCGAAAAGTGGTTTTTCAACACCAATACAAGTGCGAAAAGTTGTTTCCTGCACCAAAACAAGTGCGAAAAGTGGTTTTTCAACACTAACACAAGTGCGAAAAGTGGTTTTTGAACACTAACACAAGTGCGGAAAGTCATTTTTCCACACTATTACAAGTGTGAAAAGTGGTTTCCTACACCAATACAAGTGCGAAACGTGCGTTCCTGCACCAACACAAGTGCGAAAAGTGGTTTTTCAACACTAACACAAGTGCGAAAAGTGGTTTTTCCACACTAATACAGGTGAAAAAGTGGTTTCCTGCACCAACACAAGTGCGAAAAGTGGTTTTTCAACACTAACACAAGTGCGAAAAGTGGTTTTTCAACACTAACACAAGTGCGAAAAGTGGTTTTTCAACACTAACACAAGTGCGAAAAGTGTTTTTTCCACACTAATACAAGTGCGAAAAGTGGTTTTTCAACACTAACACAAGTGCGAAAAGTGGTTTTTCAACACTATCACAAGTGCGAAAAGTGTTTTTTCCACACTAATACAAGTGCAAAAGTGGTTTCCTGCACCAACACAAGTGCGAAAAGTGGTTTTTCAACACTAACACAAGTGCGAAAAGTGGTTTTTCAACACTAACACAAGTGCGAAAAGTGGTTTTTCCACACTAATACAAGTGCAAAAGTGGTTTCCTGCACCAACACAAGTGCGAAAAGTGGTTTTTCAACACTAACACAAGTGCGAAAAGTGGTTTTTCAACACTAGCACAAGTGCGAAAAGTGTTTTTTCCACACGAATACAAGTGCAAAAGTGGTTTCCTGCACCAACACAAGTGCGAAAAGTGGTTTTTCAACACTAACACACGTGCGAAAAGTGGTTTTTCAACACTAACACAAGTGCGAAAAGTGTTTTTCCACACTAATACAAGTGCAAAAGTGGTTTCCTGCACCAAAACAAGTGCGAAAAGTGGTTTTTCAACACTAACACAAGTGCGAAAAGTTGTTTTCAACACTAACACAAGTGTTAAAAGTGGTTTTTCAACACTAACACAAGTGCGAAAAGTGGTTTTTCCACACTAATACAAGTGCAAAAGTGGTTTCCTGCACCAACACAAGTGCGAAAAGTGGTTTTTCAACACTAACACAAGTGCAAAAAGTGGTTTTTCAACACTAACACAAGTGCGAAAAGTGTTTTTTCCACACTAATACAAGTGCAAAAGTGGTTTCCTGCACCAACACAAGTGCGAAAAGTGGTTTTTCAACACTAACACAAGTGCGAAAAGTGGTTTTTCAACACTATCACAAGTGCAAAAAGTGTTTTTTCCACACTAATACAACAAATGCAAAAGTGGTTTCACCCACCAATACAAGTGCGAAAAGTGGTTTTTCAACACTAACACAAGTGCGAAAAGTGGTTTTTCAACACTAACACACGTACAAAAAGTGGTTTTTTCCACACTAATACAAGTGCAAAAACAGTGGTTTCCTGCACCAACACAAGTGCGAAAAGTGGTTTTTCAACACTAACACAAGTTCGAAAAGTGCTTTTTCAACACTAACACAAGTGCGAAAAGTGGTTTTTCAACACTAACACAAGTGCAAAAAGTGGTTTTTCAACACTAACACAAGTGCGAAAAGTGTTTTTTCCACACTAATACAAGTGCAAAAGTGGTTTCCTGCACTAACACAAGTGCGAAAAGTGGTTTTTCAACACTAACACAAGTGCGAAAAGTGGTTTTTCAACACTATCACAAGTGCAAAAAGTGTTTTTGCCACACTAATACAACAAATGCAAAAGTGGTTTCCTGCACCAATACAATTGCGAAAAGTGGTTTTTCAACACTAACACAAGTGCGAAAAGTGGTTTTTCAACACTAACACAAGTGCGAAAAGTGGTTTTTCCACACTAATACAAGTGCAAAAGTGGTTTCCTGCACCAACACAAGTGCGAAAAGTGGTTTTTCAACACTAACACAAGTGCGAAAAGTGGTTTTTCAACACTAACACAAGTGCGAAAATTGGTTTATCAACACTAACACAAGTGAGAAAAGTGGTTTTTCCACACTAATACAAGTGCAAAAGTGGTTTCCTGCACCAACACAAGTGCGAAAAGTGGTTTTTCAACACTAACACAAGTGCGAAAAGTTGTTTTCAACACTAACACAAGTGTGAAAAGTGGTTTTTCAACACTAACACAAGTGCGAAAAGTGGTTTTTCCACACTAATACAAGTGCAAAAGTGGTTTCCTGCACCAACACAAGTGCGAAAAGTGGTTTTTCAACACTAACACAAGTGCAAAAAGTGGTTTTTCAACACTAACACAAGTGCGAAAAGTGTTTTTTCCACACTAATACAAGTGCAAAAGTGGTTTCCTGCACCAACACAAGTGCGAAAAGTGGTTTTTCAACACTAACACAAGTGCGAAAAGTGGTTTTTCAACACTATCACAAGTGCAAAAAGTGTTTTTTCCACACTAATACAACAAATGCAAAAGTGGTTTCCTGCACCAATACAAGTGCGAAAAGTGGTTTTTCAACACTAACACAAGTGCGAAAAGTGGTTTTTCAACACTAACACACGTACAAAAAGTGGTTTTTTCCACACTAATACAAGTGCAAAAACAGTGGTTTCCTGCACCAACACAAGTGCGAAAAGTGGTTTTTCAACACTAACACAAGTTCGAAAAGTGCTTTTTCAACACTAACACAAGTGCGAAAAGTGGTTTTTCAACACTAACACAAGTGCAAAAAGTGGTTTTTCAACACTAACACAAGTGCAAAAAGTGTTTTTTCCACACTAATACAAGTGCAAAAGTGGTTTCCTGCACCAACACAAGTGCGAAAAGTGCTTTTTCAACACTAACACAAGTGCGAAAAGTGGTTTTTCAACACTAACACAAGTGCAAAAAGTGGTTTTTCAACACTAACACAAATGCGAAAAGTGGTTTTTCCACACTAATACAAGTGCAAAAGTGGTTTCCTGCACCAACACAAGTGCGAAAAGTGGTTTTTCAACACTAACACAAGTGTGAAAAGTGGTTTTTCAACACTAACACAAGTGCGAAAATTGGTTTTTCAACACTAACACAAGTGAGAAAAGTGGTTTTTCCACACTAATACAAGTGCAAAAGTGGTTTCCTGCACCAACACAAGTGCGAAAAGTGTTTTTTCAACACTAACACAAGTGCGAAAAGTGGTTTTTCAACACTATCACAAGAGCAAAAAGTGTTTTTTCCACACTAATGCAAGTGCAAAAGTGGTTTCCTGCACCAACACAAGTGCGAAAAGTGGTTTTTCAACACTATCACAAGTGCAAAAAGTGTTTTTTCCACACTAACACAAGTGCAAAAGTGGTTTCCTGCACCAACACAAGTGCGAAAAGTGGTTTTTCAACACTAACACAAGTGCGAAAAGTGGTTTTTCAACACTAACACAAGTGCGAAAAGTGGTTTTTCAACACTAACACAAGTGCGAAAAGTGGTTTTTCAACACTAACACAAGTGCGAAAAGTGGGTTTTCAACACTAACACAAGTGCGAAAAGTGGTTTTTCCACCCTAATACAAGTGCGAAAAGTGGTTTCCTCCACTAACACAAGTGCGAAAAGTGGGTTTTCAACATTAACACAAGTGCGAAAAGTGGGTTTTTCAACACCAACACAGGTGCGAAAAGTGGTTTCCTTCACCAACCCATGTGCGAAAAGTGGTTTTTCAACACCAACACAAGTGCGAAAAGTTGTTTCCTGCACCAAAACAAGTGCGAAAAGTGGTTTTTCAACACTAACACAAGTGCGAAAAGTGGTTTTTGAACACTAACACAAGTGCGGAAAGTCATTTTTCCACACTATTACAAGTGTGAAAAGTGGTTTCCTACACCAATACAAGTGCGAAACGTGCGTTCCTGCACCAACACAAGTGCGAAAAGTGGTTTTTCAACACTAACACAAGTGCGAAAAGTGGTTTTTCCACACTAATACAGGTGAAAAAGTGGTTTCCTGCACCAACACAAGTGCGAAAAGTGGTTTTTCAACACTAACACAAGTGCGAAAAGTGGTTTTTCAACACTAACACAAGTGCGAAAAGTGGTTTTTCAACACTAACACAAGTGCGAAAAGTGTTTTTTCCACACTAATACAAGTGCGAAAAGTGGTTTTTCAACACTAACACAAGTGCGAAAAGTGGTTTTTCAACACTATCACAAGTGCGAAAAGTGTTTTTTCCACACTAATACAAGTGCAAAAGTGGTTTCCTGCACCAACACAAGTGCGAAAAGTGGTTTTTCAACACTAACACAAGTGCGAAAAGTGGTTTTTCAACACTAACACAAGTGCGAAAAGTGGTTTTTCCACACTAATACAAGTGCAAAAGTGGTTTCCTGCACCAACACAAGTGCGAAAAGTGGTTTTTCAACACTAACACAAGTGCGAAAAGTGGTTTTTCAACACTAACACAAGTGCGAAAAGTGTTTTTTCCACACGAATACAAGTGCAAAAGTGGTTTCCTGCACCAACACAAGTGCGAAAAGTGGTTTTTCAACACTAACACACGTGCGAAAAGTGGTTTTTCAACACTAACACAAGTGCGAAAAGTGTTTTTCCACACTAATACAAGTGCAAAAGTGGTTTCCTGCACCAAAACAAGTGCGAAAAGTGGTTTTTCAACACTAACACAAGTGCGAAAAGTTGTTTTCAACACTAACACAAGTGTTAAAAGTGGTTTTTCAACACTAACACAAGTGCGAAAAGTGGTTTTTCCACACTAATACAAGTGCAAAAGTGGTTTCCTGCACCAACACAAGTGCGAAAAGTGGTTTTTCAACACTAACACAAGTGCAAAAAGTGGTTTTTCAACACTAACACAAGTGCGAAAAGTGTTTTTTCCACACTAATACAAGTGCAAAAGTGGTTTCCTGCACCAACACAAGTGCGAAAAGTGGTTTTTCAACACTAACACAAGTGCGAAAAGTGGTTTTTCAACACTATCACAAGTGCAAAAAGTGTTTTTTCCACACTAATACAACAAATGCAAAAGTGGTTTCACCCACCAATACAAGTGCGAAAAGTGGTTTTTCAACACTAACACAAGTGCGAAAAGTGGTTTTTCAACACTAACACACGTACGAAAAGTGGTTTTTCCACACTAATACAAGTGCAAAAACAGTGGTTTCCTGCACCAACACAAGTGCGAAAAGTGGTTTTTCAACACTAACACAAGTGCGAAAAGTGGTTTTTCAACACGAACACAAGTGCGAAAAGTGTTTTTTCCACACTAATACAAGTGCAAAAGTGGTTTCCTGCACCAACACAAGTGCGAAAAGTGGTTTTTCAACACTAACACAAGTGCAAAAAGTGGTTTTTCAACACTAACACAAGTGCGAAAAGTGTTTTTTCCACACTAATACAAGTGCAAAAGTGGTTTCCTGCACCAACACAAGTGCGAAAAGTGGTTTTTCAACACTAACACAAGTGCGAAAAGTGGTTTTTCAACACTATCACAGGTGCAAAAAGTGTTTTTTCCACACTAATACAACAAATGCAAAAGTGGTTTCCTGCACCAATACAAGTGCGAAAAGTGGTTTTTCAACACTAACACAAGTGCGAAAAGTGGTTTTTCAACACTAACACAAGTGCGAAAAGTGGTTTTTCCACACTAATACAAGTGCAAAAGTGGTTTCCTGCACCAACACAAGTGCGAAAAGTGGTTTTTCAACACTAACACAAGTGCGAAAAGTGGTTTTTCAACACTAACACAAGTGCGAAAATTGGTTTTTCAACACTAACACAAGTGAGAAAAGTGGTTTTTCCCACACTAATACAAGTGCAAAAGTGGTTTCCTGCACCAACACAAGTGCGAAAAGTGTTTTTTCAACACTAACACAAGTGCGAAAAGTGGTTTTTCAACACTATCACAAGAGCAAAAAGTGTTTTTTCCACACTAATGCAAGTGCAAAAGTGGTTTCCTGCACCAACACAAGTGCGAAAAGTGGTTTTTCAACACTATCACAAGTGCAAAAAGTGTTTTTTCCACACTAACACAAGTGCAAAAGTGGTTTCCTGCACCAACACAAGTGCGAAAAGTGGTTTTTCAACACTAACACAAGTGCGAAAAGTGGTTTTTCAACACTAACACAAGTGCGAAAAGTGGTTTTTCCACACTAATACAAGTGCAAAAGTGGTTTCCTGCACCAACACAAGTGCGAAAAGTGGTTTTTCAACACTAACACAAGTGCGAAAAGTGGTTTTTCAACACTAACACAAGTGCGAAAAGTGTTTTTTCCACACTAATACAAGTGCAAAAGTGGTTTCCTGCACCAACACAAGTGCGAAAAGTGGTTTTTCAACACTAACACACGTGCGAAAAGTGGTTTTTCAACACTAACACAAGTGCGAAAAGTGTTTTTTCCACACTAATACAAGTGCAAAAGTGGTTTCCTGCACCAACACAAGTGCGAAAAGTGTTTTTTCAACACTAACACAAGTGCGAAAAGTGGTTTTTCAACACTATCACAAGAGCAAAAAGTGTTTTTTCCACACTAATGCAAGTGCAAAAGTGGTTTCCTGCACCAACACAAGTGCGAAAAGTGGTTTTTCAACACTATCACAAGTGCAAAAAGTGTTTTTTCCACACTAACACAAGTGCAAAAGTGGTTTCCTGCACCAACACAAGTGCGAAAAGTGGTTTTTCAACACTAACACAAGTGCGAAAAGTGGTTTTTCAACACTAACACAAGTGCGAAAAGTGGTTTTTCCACACTAATACAAGTGCAAAAGTGGTTTCCTGCACCAACACAAGTGCGAAAAGTGGTTTTTCAACACTAACACAAGTGCGAAAAGTGGTTTTTCAACACTAACACAAGTGCGAAAAGTGTTTTTTCCACACTAATACAAGTGCAAAAGTGGTTTCCTGCACCAACACAAGTGCGAAAAGTGGTTTTTCAACACTAACACACGTGCGAAAAGTGGTTTTTCAACACTAACACAAGTGCGAAAAGTGTTTTTTCCACACTAATACAAGTGCAAAAGTGGTTTCCTGCACCAACACAAGTGCGAAAAGTGGTTTTTCAACACTAACACAAGTGCGAAAAGTTGTTTTCAACACTAACACAAGTGTGAAAAGTGGTTTTTCAACACTAACACAAGTGCGAAAAGTGGTTTTTCCACACTAATACAAGTGCAAAAGTGGTTTCCTGCACCAACACAAGTGCGAAAAGTGGTTTTTCAACACTAACACAAGTGCAAAAAGTGGTATTTCAACACTAACACAAGTGCGAAAAGTGTTTTTTCCACACTAATACAAGTGCAAAAGTGGTTTCCTGCACCAACACAAGTGCGAAAAGTGGTTTTTCAACACTAACACAAGTGCGAAAAGTGGTTTTTCAACACTATCACAAGTGCAAAAAGTGTTTTTTCCACACTAATACAACAAATGCAAAAGTGGTTTCCTGCACCAATACAAGTGCGAAAAGTGGTTTTTCAACACTAACACAAGTGCGAAAAGTGGTTTTTCAACACTAACACACGTACGAAAAGTGGTTTTTCCACACTAATACAAGTGCAAAAACAGTGGTTTCCTGCACCAACACAAGTGCGAAAAGTGGTTTTTCAACACTAACACAAGTGCGAAAAGTGGTTTTTCAACACGAACACAAGTGCGAAAAGTGTTTTTTCCACACTAATACAAGTGCAAAAGTGGTTTCCTGCACCAACACAAGTGCGAAAAGTGGTTTTTCAACACTAACACAAGTGCGAAAAGTGGTTTTTCAACACTATCACAAGTGCAAAAAGTATTTTTCCACACTAATACAACAAATGCAAAAGTGGTTTCCTGCACCAATACAAGTGCAAAAAGTGGTTTTTCAACACTAACACAAGTGCGAAAAGTGGTTTTTCAACACTAACACACGTGCGAAAAGTGGTTTTTCCACACTAATACAAGTGCAAAAACAGTGGTTTCCTGCACCAACACAAGTGCGAAAAGTGGTTTTTCAACACTAACACAAGTGCGAAAAGTGGTTTTTCAACACTATCACAAGTGCAAAAAGTGTTTTTTCCACACTTATACAAGTGCAAAAGTGGTTTCCTGCACCAACACAAGTGCGAAAAGTGGTTTTTCAACACTAACACAAGTTCGAAAAGTGCTTTTTCAACACTAACACAAGTGCGAAAAGTGGTTTTTCAACACTAACACAAGTGCAAAAAGTGGTTTTTCAACACTAACACAAGTGCGAAAAGTGTTTTTTCCACACTAATACAAGTGCAAAAGTGGTTTCCTGCACCAACAGAAGTGCGAAAAGTGGTTTTTCAACACTAACACAAGTGCGAAAAGAGGTTTTTCAACACTATCACAAGTGCAAAAAGTGTTTTTTCCACACTAATACAACAAATGCAAAAGTGGTTTCCTGCACCAATACAAGTGCGAAAAGTGGTTTTTCAACACTAACACAAGTGCGAAAAGTGGTTTTTCAACACTAACACAAGTGCGAAAAGTGGTTTTTCCACACTAATACAAGTGCAAAAGTGGTTTCCTGCACCAACACAAGTGCGAAAAGTGGTTTTTCAACACCAACACAAGTGCGAAAAGTGGTTTTTCAACACTAACACAAGTGCGAAAATTGGTTTTTCAACACTAACACAAGTGAGAAAAGTGGTTTTTCCACACTAATACAAGTGCAAAAGTGGTTTCCTGCACCAACACAAGTGCGAAAAGTGTTTTTTCAACACTAACACAAGTGCGAAAAGTGGTTTTTCAACACTATCACAAGAGCAAAAAGTGTTTTTTCCACACTAATGCAAGTGCAAAAGTGGTTTCCTGCACCAACACAAGTGCGAAAAGTCGTTTTTCAACACTATCACAAGTGCAAAAAGTGTTTTTTCCACACTAACACAAGTGCAAAAGTGGTTTCCTGCACCAACACAAGTGCGAAAAGTGGTTTTTCAACACTAACACAAGTGCGAAAAGTGGTTTTTCAACACTAACACAAGTGCGAAAAGTGGTTTTTCAACACTAACACAAGTGCGAAAAGTGGTTTTTCAACACTAACACAAGTGCGAAAAGTGGGTTTTCAACACTAACACAAGTGCGAAAAGTGGTTTTTCCACCCTAATACAAGTGCGAAAAGTGGTTTCCTCCACTAACACAAGTGCGAAAAGTGGGTTTTCAACATTAACACAAGTGCGAAAAGTGGGTTTTTCAACACCAACACAGGTGCGAAAAGTGGTTTCCTTCACCAACCCATGTGCGAAAAGTGGTTTTTCAACACCAACACAAGTGCGAAAAGTTGTTTCCTGCACCAACACAAGTGCGAAAAGTGGTTTTTCAACACTAACACAAGTGCGAAAAGTGGTTTTTGAACACTAACACAAGTGCGGAAAGTCATTTTTCCACACTATTACAAGTGTGAAAAGTGGTTTCCTACACCAATACAAGTGCGAAACGTGCGTTCCTGCACCAACACAAGTGCGAAAAGTGGTTTTTCAACACTAACACAAGTGCGAAAAGTGGTTTTTCCACACTAATACAGGTGAAAAAGTGGTTTCCTGCACCAACACAAGTGCGAAAAGTGGTTTTTCAACACTAACACAAGTGCGAAAAGTGGTTTTTCAACACTAACACAAGTGCGAAAAGTGGTTTTTCAACACTAACACAAGTGCGAAAAGTGTTTTTTCCACACTAATACAAGTGCGAAAAGTGGTTTTTCAACACTAACACAAGTGCGAAAAGTGGTTTTTCAACACTATCACAAGTGCGAAAAGTGTTTTTTCCACACTAATACAAGTGCAAAAGTGGTTTCCTGCACCAACACAAGTGCGAAAAGTGGTTTTCCAACACTAACACAAGTGCGAAAAGTGGTTTTTCAACACTAACACAAGTGCGAAAAGTGGTTTTTCCACACTAATACAAGTGCAAAAGTGGTTTCCTGCACCAACACAAGTGCGAAAAGTGGTTTTTCAACACTAACACAAGTGCGAAAAGTGGTTTTTCAACACTAACACAAGTGCGAAAAGTGTTTTTTCCACACGAATACAAGTGCAAAAGTGGTTTCCTGCACCAACACAAGTGCGAAAAGTGGTTTTTCAACACTAACACACGTGCGAAAAGTGGTTTTTCAACACTAACACAAGTGCGAAAAGTGTTTTTCCACACTAATACAAGTGCAAAAGTGGTTTCCTGCACCAAAACAAGTGCGAAAAGTGGTTTTTCAACACTAACACAAGTGCGAAAAGTTGTTTTCAACACTAACACAAGTGTTAAAAGTGGTTTTTCAACACTAACACAAGTGCGAAAAGTGGTTTTTCCACACTAATACAAGTGCAAAAGTGGTTTCCTGCACCAACACAAGTGCGAAAAGTGGTTTTTCAACACTAACACAAGTGCAAAAAGTGGTTTTTCAACACTAACACAAGTGCGAAAAGTGTTTTTTCCACACTAATACAAGTGCAAAAGTGGTTTCCTGCACCAACACAAGTGCGAAAAGTGGTTTTTCAACACTAACACAAGTGCGAAAAGTGGTTTTTCAACACTATCACAAGTGCAAAAAGTGTTTTTTCCACACTAATACAACAAATGCAAAAGTGGTTTCACCCACCAATACAAGTGCGAAAAGTGGTTTTTCAACACTAACACAAGTGCGAAAAGTGGTTTTTCAACACTAACACACGTACAAAAAGTGGTTTTTTCCACACTAATACAAGTGCAAAAACAGTGGTTTCCTGCACCAACACAAGTGCGAAAAGTGGTTTTTCAACACTAACACAAGTTCGAAAAGTGCTTTTTCAACACTAACACAAGTGCGAAAAGTGGTTTTTCAACACTAACACAAGTGCAAAAAGTGGTTTTTCAACACTAACACAAGTGCGAAAAGTGTTTTTTCCACACTAATACAAGTGCAAAAGTGGTTTCCTGCACTAACACAAGTGCGAAAAGTGGTTTTTCAACACTAACACAAGTGCGAAAAGTGGTTTTTCAACACTATCACAAGTGCAAAAAGTGTTTTTGCCACACTAATACAACAAATGCAAAAGTGGTTTCCTGCACCAATACAATTGCGAAAAGTGGTTTTTCAACACTAACTCAAGTGCGAAAAGTGGTTTTTCAACACTAACACAAGTGCGAAAAGTGGTTTTTCCACACTAATACAAGTGCAAAAGTGGTTTCCTGCACCAACACAAGTGCGAAAAGTGGTTTTTCAACACTAACACAAGTGCGAAAAGTGGTTTTTCAACACTAACACAAGTGCGAAAATTGGTTTTTCAACACTAACACAAGTGAGAAAAGTGGTTTTTCCACACTAATACAAGTGCAAAAGTGGTTTCCTGCACCAACACAAGTGCGAAAAGTGGTTTTTCAACACTAACACAAGTGCGAAAAGTTGTTTTCAACACTAACACAAGTGTGAAAAGTGGTTTTTCAACACTAACACAAGTGCGAAAAGTGGTTTTTCCACACTAATACAAGTGCAAAAGTGGTTTCCTGCACCAACACAAGTGCGAAAAGTGGTTTTTCAACACTAACACAAGTGCAAAAAGTGGTTTTTCAACACTAACACAAGTGCGAAAAGTGTTTTTTCCACACTAATACAAGTGCAAAAGTGGTTTCCTGCACCAACACAAGTGCGAAAAGTGGTTTTTCAACACTAACACAAGTGCGAAAAGTGGTTTTTCAACACTATCACAAGTGCAAAAAGTGTTTTTTTCCACACTAATACAACAAATGCAAAAGTGGTTTCCTGCACCAATACAAGTGCGAAAAGTGGTTTTTCAACACTAACACAAGTGCGAAAAGTGGTTTTTCAACACTAACACACGTACAAAAAGTGGTTTTTTTCCACACTAATACAAGTGCAAAAACAGTGGTTTCCTGCACCAACACAAGTGCGAAAAGTGGTTTTTCAACACTAACACAAGTTCGAAAAGTGCTTTTTCAACACTAACACAAGTGCGAAAAGTGGTTTTTCAACACTAACACAAGTGCAAAAAGTGGTTTTTCAACACTAACACAAGTGCAAAAAGTGTTTTTTCCACACTAATACAAGTGCAAAAGTGGTTTCCTGCACCAACACAAGTGCGAAAAGTGCTTTTTCAACACTAACACAAGTGCGAAAAGTGGTTTTTCAACACTAACACAAGTGCAAAAAGTGGTTTTTCAACACTAACACAAATGCGAAAAGTGGTTTTTCCACACTAATACAAGTGCAAAAGTGGTTTCCTGCACCAACACAAGTGCGAAAAGTGGTTTTTCAACACTATCACAAGTGCAAAAAGTGTTTTTTCCACACTAACACAAGTGCAAAAGTGGTTTCCTGCACCAACACAAGTGCGAAAAGTGGTTTTCAACACTAACACAAGTGCGAAAAGTGGTTTTTCAACACTAACACAAGTGCGAAAAGTGGTTTTTCAACACTAACACAAGTGCGAAAAGTGGTTTTTCAACACTAACACAAGTGCGAAAAGTGGTTTTTCAACACTAACACAAGTGCGAAAAGTGGGTTTTCAACACTAACACAAGTGCGAAAAGTGGTTTTTCCACCCTAATACAAGTGCGAAAAGTGTTTTCCTCCACTAACACAAGTGCGAAAAGTGGGTTTTCAACACTATCACAAGTGCAAAAAGTGTTTTTTCCACACTAACACAAGTGCAAAAGTGGTTTCCTGCACCAACACAAGTGCGAAAAGTGGTTTTTCAACACTAACACAAGTGCGAAAAGTGGTTTTTCAACACTAACACAAGTGCGAAAAGTGGTTTTCAACACTAACACAAGTGCGAAAAGTGGTTTTTCAACACTAACACAAGTGCGAAAAGTGGGTTTTCAACACTAACACAAGTGCGAAAAGTGGTTTTTCCACCCTAATACAAGTGCGAAAAGTGGTTTCCTCCACTAACACAAGTGCGAAAAGTGGGTTTTCAACATTAACACAAGTGCGAAAAGTGGGTTTTTCAACACCAACACAGGTGCGAAAAGTGGTTTCCTTCACCAACCCATGTGCGAAAAGTGGTTTTTCAACACCAACACAAGTGCGAAAAGTTGTTTCCTGCACCAAAACAAGTGCGAAAAGTGGTTTTTCAACACTAACACAAGTGCGAAAAGTGGTTTTTGAACACTAACACAAGTGCGGAAAGTCATTTTTCCACACTATTACAAGTGTGAAAAGTGGTTTCCTACACCAATACAAGTGCGAAACGTGCGTTCCTGCACCAACACAAGTGCGAAAAGTGGTTTTTCAACACTAACACAAGTGCGAAAAGTGGTTTTTCCACACTAATACAGGTGAAAAAGTGGTTTCCTGCACCAACACAAGTGCGAAAAGTGGTTTTTCAACACTAACACAAGTGCGAAAAGTGGTTTTTCAACACTAACACAAGTGCGAAAAGTGGTTTTCAACACTAACACAAGTGCGAAAAGTGTTTTTTCCACACTAATACAAGTGCGAAAAGTGGTTTTTCAACACTAACACAAGTGCGAAAAGTGGTTTTCAACACTATCACAAGTGCGAAAAGTGTTTTTTCCACACTAATACAAGTGCAAAAGTGGTTTCCTGCACCAACACAAGTGCGAAAAGTGGTTTTTCAACACTAACACAAGTGCGAAAAGTGGTTTTTCAACACTAACACAAGTGCGAAAAGTGGTTTTTCCACACTAATACAAGTGCAAAAGTGGTTTCCTGCACCAACACAAGTGCGAAAAGTGGTTTTTCAACACTAACACAAGTGCGAAAAGTGGTTTTTCAACACTAACACAAGTGCGAAAAGTGTTTTTTCCACACGAATACAAGTGCAAAAGTGGTTTCCTGCACCAACACAAGTGCGAAAAGTGGTTTTTCAACACTAACACATGTGCGAAAAGTGGTTTTTCAACACTAACACAAGTGCGAAAAGTGTTTTTCCACACTAATACAAGTGCAAAAGTGGTTTCCTGCACCAAAACAAGTGCGAAAAGTGGTTTTTCAACACTAACACAAGTGCGAAAAGTTGTTTTCAACACTAACACAAGTGTTAAAAGTGGTTTTTCAACACTAACACAAGTGCGAAAACTGGTTTTTCCACACTAATACAAGTGCAAAAGTGGTTTCCTGCACCAACACAAGTGCGAAAAGTGGTTTTTCAACACTAACACAAGTGCAAAAAGTGGTTTTTCAACACTAACACAAGTGCGAAAAGTGTTTTTTCCACACTAATACAAGTGCAAAAGTGGTTTCCTGCACCAACACAAGTGCGAAAAGTGGTTTTTCAACACTAACACAAGTGCGAAAAGTGGTTTTTCAACACTATCACAAGTGCAAAAAGTGTTTTTTCCACACTAATACAACAAATGCAAAAGTGGTTTCACCCACCAATACAAGTGCGAAAAGTGGTTTTTCAACACTAACACAAGTGCGAAAAGTGGTTTTTCAACACTAACACACGTACGAAAAGTGGTTTTTCCACACTAATACAAGTGCAAAAACAGTGGTTTCCTGCACCAACACAAGTGCGAAAAGTGGTTTTTCAACACTAACACAAGTGCGAAAAGTGGTTTTTCAACACGAACACAAGTGCGAAAAGTGTTTTTTCCACACTAATACAAGTGCAAAAGTGGTTTCCTGCACCAACACAAGTGCGAAAAGTGGTTTTTCAACACTAACACAAGTGCAAAAAGTGGTTTTTCAACACTAACACAAGTGCGAAAAGTGTTTTTTCCACACTAATACAAGTGCAAAAGTGGTTTCCTGCACCAACACAAGTGCGAAAAGTGGTTTTTCAACACTAACACAAGTGCGAAAAGTGGTTTTTCAACACTATCACAGGTGCAAAAAGTGTTTTTTCCACACTAATACAACAAATGCAAAAGTGGTTTCCTGCACCAATACAAGTGCGAAAAGTGGTTTTTCAACACTAACACAAGTGCGAAAAGTGGTTTTTCAACACTAACACAAGTGCGAAAAGTGGTTTTTCCACACTAATACAAGTGCAAAAGTGGTTTCCTGCACCAACACAAGTGCGAAAAGTGGTTTTTCAACACTAACACAAGTGCGAAAAGTGGTTTTTCAACACTAACACAAGTGCGAAAATTGGTTTTTCAACACTAACACAAGTGAGAAAAGTGGTTTTTCCCACACTAATACAAGTGCAAAAGTGGTTTCCTGCACCAACACAAGTGCGAAAAGTGTTTTTTCAACACTAACACAAGTGCGAAAAGTGGTTTTTCAACACTATCACAAGAGCAAAAAGTGTTTTTTCCACACTAATGCAAGTGCAAAAGTGGTTTCCTGCACCAACACAAGTGCGAAAAGTGGTTTTTCAACACTATCACAAGTGCAAAAAGTGTTTTTTCCACACTAACACAAGTGCAAAAGTGGTTTCCTGCACCAACACAAGTGCGAAAAGTGGTTTTTCAACACTAACACAAGTGCGAAAAGTGGTTTTTCAACACTAACACAAGTGCGAAAAGTGGTTTTTCCACACTAATACAAGTGCAAAAGTGGTTTCCTGCACCAACACAAGTGCGAAAAGTGGTTTTTCAACACTAACACAAGTGCGAAAGTGGTTTTTCAACACTAACACAAGTGCGAAAAGTGTTTTTTCCACACTAATACAAGTGCAAAAGTGGTTTCCTGCACCAACACAAGTGCGAAAAGTGGTTTTTCAACACTAACACACGTGCGAAAAGTGGTTTTTCAACACTAACACAAGTGCGAAAAGTGTTTTTTTCCACACTAATACAAGTGCAAAAGTGGTTTCCTGCACCAACACAAGTGCGAAAAGTGTTTTTTCAACACTAACACAAGTGCGAAAAGTGGTTTTTCAACACTATCACAAGAGCAAAAAGTGTTTTTTCCACACTAATGCAAGTGCAAAAGTGGTTTCCTGCACCAACACAAGTGCGAAAAGTGGTTTTTCAACACTATCACAGTGCAAAAAGTGTTTTTTCCACACTAACACAAGTGCAAAAGTGGTTTCCTGCACCAACACAAGTGCGAAAAGTGGTTTTTCAACACTAACACAAGTGCGAAAAGTGGTTTTTCAACACTAACACAAGTGCGAAAAGTGGTTTTTCCACACTAATACAAGTGCAAAAGTGGTTTCCTGCACCAACACAAGTGCGAAAAGTGGTTTTTCAACACTAACACAAGTGCGAAAAGTGGTTTTTCAACACTAACACAAGTGCGAAAAGTGTTTTTTCCACACTAATACAAGTGCAAAAGTGGTTTCCTGCACCAACACAAGTGCGAAAAGTGGTTTTTCAACACTAACACACGTGCGAAAAGTGGTTTTTCAACACTAACACAAGTGCGAAAAGTGTTTTTTCCACACTAATACAAGTGCAAAAGTGGTTTCCTGCACCAACACAAGTGCGAAAAGTGGTTTTTCAACACTAACACAAGTGCGAAAAGTTGTTTTCAACACTAACACAAGTGTGAAAAGTGGTTTTTCAACACTAACACAAGTGCGAAAAGTGGTTTTTCCACACTAATACAAGTGCAAAAGTGGTTTCCTGCACCAACACAAGTGCGAAAAGTGGTTTTTCAACACTAACACAAGTGCAAAAAGTGGTATTTCAACACTAACACAAGTGCGAAAAGTGTTTTTTCCACACTAATACAAGTGCAAAAGTGGTTTCCTGCACCAACACAAGTGCGAAAAGTGGTTTTTCAACACTAACACAAGTGCGAAAAGTGGTTTTTCAACACTATCACAAGTGCAAAAAGTGTTTTTTCCACACTAATACAACAAATGCAAAAGTGGTTTCCTGCACCAATACAAGTGCGAAAAGTGGTTTTTCAACACTAACACAAGTGCGAAAAGTGGTTTTTCAACACTAACACACGTACGAAAAGTGGTTTTTCCACACTAATACAAGTGCAAAAACAGTGGTTTCCTGCACCAACACAAGTGCGAAAAGTGGTTTTTCAACACTAACACAAGTGCGAAAAGTGGTTTTTCAACACGAACACAAGTGCGAAAAGTGTTTTTTCCACACTAATACAAGTGCAAAAGTGGTTTCCTGCACCAACACAAGTGCGAAAAGTGGTTTTTCAACACTAACACAAGTGCGAAAAGTGGTTTTTCAACACTATCACAAGTGCAAAAAGTATTTTTCCACACTAATACAACAAATGCAAAAGTGGTTTCCTGCACCAATACAAGTGCAAAAAGTGGTTTTTCAACACTAACACAAGTGCGAAAAGTGGTTTTTCAACACTAACACACGTGCGAAAAGTGGTTTTTCCACACTAATACAAGTGCAAAAACAGTGGTTTCCTGCACCAACACAAGTGCGAAAAGTGGTTTTTCAACACTAACACAAGTGCGAAAAGTGGTTTTTCAACACTATCACAAGTGCAAAAAGTGTTTTTTCCACACTTATACAAGTGCAAAAGTGGTTTCCTGCACCAACACAAGTGCGAAAAGTGGTTTTTCAACACTAACACAAGTTCGAAAAGTGCTTTTTCAACACTAACACAAGTGCGAAAAGTGGTTTTTCAACACTAACACAAGTGCAAAACGTGGTTTTTCAACACTAACACAAGTGCGAAAAGTGTTTTTTCCACACTAATACAAGTGCAAAAGTGGTTTCCTGCACCAACAGAAGTGCGAAAAGTGGTTTTTCAACACTAACACAAGTGCGAAAAGTGGTTTTTCAACACTATCACAAGTGCAAAAAGTGTTTTTTCCACACTAATACAACAAATGCAAAAGTGGTTTCCTGCACCAATACAAGTGCGAAAAGTGGTTTTTCAACACTAACACAAGTGCGAAAAGTGGTTTTTCAACACTAACACAAGTGCGAAAAGTGGTTTTTCCACACTAATACAAGTGCAAAAGTGGTTTCCTGCACCAACACAAGTGCGAAAAGTGGTTTTTCAACACCAACACAAGTGCGAAAAGTGGTTTTTCAACACTAACACAAGTGCGAAAATTGGTTTTTCAACACTAACACAAGTGAGAAAAGTGGTTTTTCCACACTAATACAAGTGCAAAAGTGGTTTCCTGCACCAACACAAGTGCGAAAAGTGTTTTTTCAACACTAACACAAGTGCGAAAAGTGGTTTTTCAACACTATCACAAGAGCAAAAAGTGTTTTTTCCACACTAATGCAAGTGCAAAAGTGGTTTCCTGCACCAACACAAGTGCGAAAAGTCGTTTTTCAACACTATCACAAGTGCAAAAAGTGTTTTTTCCACACTAACACAAGTGCAAAAGTGGTTTCCTGCACCAACACAAGTGCGAAAAGTGGTTTTTCAACACTAACACAAGTGCGAAAAGTGGTTTTTCAACACTAACACAAGTGCGAAAAGTGGTTTTTCAACACTAACACAAGTGCGAAAAGTGGTTTTTCAACACTAACACAAGTGCGAAAAGTGGGTTTTCAACACTAACACAAGTGCGAAAAGTGGTTTTTCCACCCTAATACAAGTGCGAAAAGTGGTTTCCTCCACTAACACAAGTGCGAAAAGTGGGTTTTCAACATTAACACAAGTGCGAAAAGTGGGTTTTTCAACACCAACACAGGTGCGAAAAGTGGTTTCCTTCACCAACCCATGTGCGAAAAGTGGTTTTTCAACACCAACACAAGTGCGAAAAGTTGTTTCCTGCACCAAAACAAGTGCGAAAAGTGGTTTTTCAACACTAACACAAGTGCGAAAAGTGGTTTTTGAACACTAACACAAGTGCGGAAAGTCATTTTTCCACACTATTACAAGTGTGAAAAGTGGTTTCCTACACCAATACAAGTGCGAAACGTGCGTTCCTGCACCAACACAAGTGCGAAAAGTGGTTTTTCAACACTAACACAAGTGCGAAAAGTGGTTTTTCCACACTAATACAGGTGAAAAAGTGGTTTCCTGCACCAACACAAGTGCGAAAAGTGGTTTTTCAACACTAACACAAGTGCGAAAAGTGGTTTTTCAACACTAACACAAGTGCGAAAAGTGGTTTTTCAACACTAACACAAGTGCGAAAAGTGTTTTTTCCACACTAATACAAGTGCAAAAGTGGTTTCCTGCACCAACACAAGTGCAAAAAGTGGTTTTTCAACACTAACACAAGTGCGAAAAGTGGTTTTTCAACACTAAAACAAGTGCGAAAAGTGGTTTTTCAACACTAACACAAGTGCGAAAAGTGGTTTTTCAACACTAACACAAGTGCGAAAAGTGGTTTATCAACACTAACACAAGTGCGAAAAGTGTTTTTTCCACACTAATACAAGTGCAAAAGTGGTTTCCTGCACCAACACAAGTGCGAAAAGTGGCTTTTCAACACTAACACAAGTGCGAAAATGGTTTTTCAACACTAACACAAGTGCGAAAAGTGGTTTTTCAACACTAACACAAGTGCGAAAAGTGGGTTTTCAACACTAACACAAGTGCGAAAAGTGGTTTTTCCACCCTAATACAAGTGCGAAAAGTGGTTTCCTCCACTAACACAAGTGTGAAAAGTGGGTTTTCAACATTAACACAAGTGCGAAAAGTGGTTTTTCAACACTAACACAAGTGCGAAAAGTGGTTTTTCCACACTAACACAAGTGCGAAAAGTGTTTTTTCCACACTAATACAAGTGCAAAAGTGGTTTCCTGCACCAACACAAGTGCGAAAAGTGGTTTTTCAACACTAACACAAGTGCGAAAAGTGGTTTTTCAACACTAACACAAGTGCGAAAAGTGGTTTTTCAACACGAACACAAGTGCGAAAAGTGTTTTTTCCACACTAATACAAGTGCAAAAGTGGTTTCCTGCACCAACACAAGTGCGAAAAGTGGTTTTTCAACACTAACACAAGTGCGAAAAGTGGTTTTTCAACACTATCACAAGTGCAAAAAGTATTTTTCCACACTAATACAACAAATGCAAAAGTGGTTTCCTGCACCAATACAAGTGCAAAAAGTGGTTTTTCAACACTAACACAAGTGCGAAAAGTGGTTTTTCAACACTAACACACGTGCGAAAAGTGGTTTTTCCACACTAATACAAGTGCAAAAACAGTGGTTTCCTGCACCAACACAAGTGCGAAAAGTGGTTTTTCAACACTAACACAAGTGCGAAAAGTGGTTTTTCAACACTATCACAAGTGCAAAAAGTGTTTTTTCCACACTTATACAAGTGCAAAAGTGGTTTCCTGCACCAACACAAGTGCGAAAAGTGGTTTTTCAACACTAACACAAGTTCGAAAAGTGCTTTTTCAACACTAACACAAGTGCGAAAAGTGGTTTTTCAACACTAACACAAGTGCAAAACGTGGTTTTTCAACACTAACACAAGTGCGAAAAGTGTTTTTTCCACACTAATACAAGTGCAAAAGTGGTTTCCTGCACCAACAGAAGTGCGAAAAGTGGTTTTTCAACACTAACACAAGTGCGAAAAGTGGTTTTTCAACACTATCACAAGTGCAAAAAGTGTTTTTTCCACACTAATACAACAAATGCAAAAGTGGTTTCCTGCACCAATACAAGTGCGAAAAGTGGTTTTTCAACACTAACACAAGTGCGAAAAGTGGTTTTTCAACACTAACACAAGTGCGAAAAGTGGTTTTTCCACACTAATACAAGTGCAAAAGTGGTTTCCTGCACCAACACAAGTGCGAAAAGTGGTTTTTCAACACCAACACAAGTGCGAAAAGTGGTTTTTCAACACTAACACAAGTGCGAAAATTGGTTTTTCAACACTAACACAAGTGAGAAAAGTGGTTTTTCCACACTAATACAAGTGCAAAAGTGGTTTCCTGCACCAACACAAGTGCGAAAAGTGTTTTTTCAACACTAACACAAGTGCGAAAAGTGGTTTTTCAACACTATCACAAGAGCAAAAAGTGTTTTTTCCACACTAATGCAAGTGCAAAAGTGGTTTCCTGCACCAACACAAGTGCGAAAAGTCGTTTTTCAACACTATCACAAGTGCAAAAAGTGTTTTTTCCACACTAACACAAGTGCAAAAGTGGTTTCCTGCACCAACACAAGTGCGAAAAGTGGTTTTTCAACACTAACACAAGTGCGAAAAGTGGTTTTTCAACACTAACACAAGTGCGAAAAGTGGTTTTTCAACACTAACACAAGTGCGAAAAGTGGTTTTTCAACACTAACACAAGTGCGAAAAGTGGGTTTTCAACACTAACACAAGTGCGAAAAGTGGTTTTTCCACCCTAATACAAGTGCGAAAAGTGGTTTCCTCCACTAACACAAGTGCGAAAAGTGGGTTTTCAACATTAACACAAGTGCGAAAAGTGGGTTTTTCAACACCAACACAGGTGCGAAAAGTGGTTTCCTTCACCAACCCATGTGCGAAAAGTGGTTTTTCAACACCAACACAAGTGCGAAAAGTTGTTTCCTGCACCAAAACAAGTGCGAAAAGTGGTTTTTCAACACTAACACAAGTGCGAAAAGTGGTTTTTGAACACTAACACAAGTGCGGAAAGTCATTTTTCCACACTATTACAAGTGTGAAAAGTGGTTTCCTACACCAATACAAGTGCGAAACGTGCGTTCCTGCACCAACACAAGTGCGAAAAGTGGTTTTTCAACACTAACACAAGTGCGAAAAGTGGTTTTTCCACACTAATACAGGTGAAAAAGTGGTTTCCTGCACCAACACAAGTGCGAAAAGTGGTTTTTCAACACTAACACAAGTGCGAAAAGTGGTTTTTCAACACTAACACAAGTGCGAAAAGTGGTTTTTCAACACTAACACAAGTGCGAAAAGTGTTTTTTCCACACTAATACAAGTGCAAAAGTGGTTTCCTGCACCAACACAAGTGCAAAAAGTGGTTTTTCAACACTAACACAAGTGCGAAAAGTGGTTTTTCAACACTAAAACAAGTGCGAAAAGTGGTTTTTCAACACTAACACAAGTGCGAAAAGTGGTTTTTCAACACTAACACAAGTGCGAAAAGTGGTTTATCAACACTAACACAAGTGCGAAAAGTGTTTTTTCCACACTAATACAAGTGCAAAAGTGGTTTCCTGCACCAACACAAGTGCGAAAAGTGGCTTTTCAACACTAACACAAGTGCGAAAATGGTTTTTCAACACTAACACAAGTGCGAAAAGTGGTTTTTCAACACTAACACAAGTGCGAAAAGTGGGTTTTCAACACTAACACAAGTGCGAAAAGTGGTTTTTCCACCCTAATACAAGTGCGAAAAGTGGTTTCCTCCACTAACACAAGTGTGAAAAGTGGGTTTTCAACATTAACACAAGTGCGAAAAGTGGTTTTTCAACACTAACACAAGTGCGAAAAGTGGTTTTTCCACACTAACACAAGTGCGAAAAGTGTTTTTTCCACACTAATACAAGTGCAAAAGTGGTTTCCTGCACCAACACAAGTGCGAAAAGTGGTTTTTCAACACTAACACAAGTGCGAAAAGTGGTTTTTCAACACTATCACAAGTGCAAAAAGTGTTTTTTCCACACTAATACAACAAATGCAAAAGTGGTTTCCTGCACCAATACAAGTGCGAAAAGTGGTTTTTCAACACTAACACAAGTGCGAAAAGTGGTTTTTCAACACTAACACACGTACGAAAAGTGGTTTTCCCACACTAATACAAGTGCAAAAACAGTGGTTTCCTGCACCAACACAAGTGCGAAAAGTGGTTTTTCAACACTAACACAAGTGTGAAAAGTGGTTTTTCAACACGAACACAAGTGCGAAAAGTGTTTTTTCCACACTAATACAAGTGCAAAAGTGGTTTCCTGCACCAACACAAGTGCGAAAAGTGGTTTTTCAACACTAACACAAGTGCGAAAAGTGGTTTTTCAACACTATCACAAGTGCAAAAAGTGTTTTTTCCACACTAATACAACAAATGCAAAAGTGGTTTCCTGCACCAATACAAGTGCAAAAAGTGGTTTTTCAACACTAACACAAGTGCGAAAAGTGGTTTTTCAACACTAACACACGTGCGAAAAGTGGTTTTTTCCACACTAATACAAGTGCCAAAACAGTGGTTTCCTGCACCAACACAAGTGCGAAAAGTGGTTTTTCAACACTAACACAAGTGCGAAAAGTGGTTTTTCAACACTATCACAAGTGCAAAAAGTGTTTTTTCCACACTAATACAAGTGCAAAAGTGGTTTCCTGCACCAACACAAGTGCGAAAAGTGGTTTTTCAACACTAACACAAGTTCGAAAAGTGCTTTTTCAACACTAACACATGTGCGAAAAGTGGTTTTTCAACACTAACACAAGTGCAAAAAGTGGTTTTTCAACAATAACACAAGTGCGAAAAGTGTTTTTTCCACACTAATACAAGTGCGAAAGTGGTTTCCTGCACCAACACAAGTGCAAAAAGTTGTTTTTCAACACTAACACAAGTGCGAAAAGTGGTTTTTCAACACTATCACAAGTGCAAAAAGTGTTTTTTCCACACTAATACAACAAATGCAAAAGTGGTTTCCTGCACCAATACAAGTGCGAAAAGTGGTTTTTCAACACTAACACAAGTGCGAAAAGTGGTTTTTCAACACTAACACAAGTGCGAAAAGTGGTTTTTCCACACTAATACAGGTGCAAAAGTGGTTTCCTGCACCAACACAAGTGCGAAAAGTGGTTTTTCAACACTAACACAAGTGCGAAAAGTGGTTTTTCAACACTAACACAAGTGCGAAAATTGGTTTTTCAACACTAACACAAGTGAGAAAAGTGGTTTTTCCACACTAATACAAGTGCAAAAGTGGTTTCCTGCACCAAGACAAGTGCGAAAAGTGGTTTTTCAACACTATCACAAGAGCAAAAAGTGTTTTTTCCACACTAATACAAGTGCAAAAGTGGTTTCCTGCACCAACACAAGTGCGAAAAGTGGTTTTTCAACACTAACACAAGTGCGAAAAGTGGTTTTTCAACACTATCACAAGTGCAAAAAGTGTTTTTTCCACACTAATACAACAAATGCAAAAGTGGTTTCCTGCACCAATACAAGTGCGAAAAGTGGTTTTTCAACACTAACACAAGTGCGAAAAGTGGTTTTTCAACACTAACACAAGTGCGAAAAGTGGTTTTTCCACACTAATACAAGTGCAAAAGTGGTTTCCTGCACCAACACAAGTGCGAAAAGTGGTTTTTCAACACTAACACAAGTGCGAAAAGTGGTTTTTCAACACTAACACAAGTGCGAAAATTGGTTTTTCAACACTAACACAAGTGAGAAAAGTGGTTTTTCCACACTAATACAAGTGCAAAAGTGGTTTCCTGCACCAACACAAGTGCGAAAAGTGGTTTTTCAACACTATCACAAGTGCAAAAAGTGTTTTTTCCACACTAACACAAGTGCAAAAGTGGTTTCCTGCACCAACACAAGTGCGAAAAGTGGTTTTTCAACACTAACACAAGTGCGAAAAGTGGTTTTTCAACACTAACACAAGTGCGAAAAGTGGTTTTTCCACACTAATACAAGTGCAAAAGTGGTTTCCTGCACCAACACAAGTGCGAAAAGTGGTTTTTCAACACTAACACAAGTGCAAAAGTGGTTTCCTGCACCAACACAAGTGCGAAAAGTGGTTTTTCAACACTAACACAAGTGCGAAAAGTGGTTTTTCAACACTAACACAAGTGCGAAAAGTGGTTTTTCCACACTAATACAAGTGCAAAAGTGGTTTCCTGCACCAACACAAGTGCGAAAAGTGGTTTTTCAACACTAACACAAGTGCGAAAAGTGGTTTTTCAACACTAACACAAGTGCGAAAAGTGGTTTTTCAACACTAACACAAGTGCGAAAAGTGGTTTTTCAACACTAACACAAGTGCGAAAAGTGGTTTTTCAACACTAACACAAGTGCGAAAAGTGGTTTTTCAACACTAACACAAGTGCGAAAAGTGGGTTTTCAACACTAACACAAGTGCGAAAAGTGGGTTTTCCACCCTAATACAAGTGCGAAAAGTGGTTTCCTCCACTAACACAAGTGCGAAAAGTGGTTTCCTCCACTAACACAAGTGCGAAAAGTGGGTTTTCAACATTAACACAAGTGCGAAAAGTGGGTTTTTCAACACCAACACAGGTGCGAAAAGTGGTTTCCTTCACCAACCCATGTGCGAAAAGTGGTTTTTCAACACCAACACAAGTGCGAAAAGTTGTTTCCTGCACCAAAACAAGTGCGAAAAGTGGTTTTTCAACACTAACACAAGTGCGAAAAGTGGTTTTTGAACACTAACACAAGTGCGGAAAGTGTTTTTTCCACACTAATACAAGTGCAAAAGTGGTTTCCTGTACCAACACAAGTGCAAAAAGTGGTTTTTCAACACTAACACAAGTGCGAAAAGTGGTTTTTCAACACTAACACAAGTGCGAAAAGTGGTTTTTCAACACTAACACAAGTGCGAAAAGTGGTTTATCAACACTAACACAAGTGCGAAAAGTGGTTTTTCCACACTAAAACAAGTGCAAAAGTGGTTTCCTGCACCAACACAAGTGCGAAAAGTGGTTTTTCAACACTAACACAAGTGCGAAAAGTGGTTTTTCAACACTAACACAAGTGCGAAGTGTTTTTTCCACACTAATACAAGTGCGAAAAGTGGTTTTTCAACACTAACACAAGTGCAAAAAGTGTTTTTTCCACACTAATACAAGTGCGAAAAGTATTTTTTCCACACTAATACAAGTGCAAAAGTGGTTTCCTGCACCAACACAAGTGCGAAAAGTGGTTTTTCAACACTAATACAAGTGCGAAAAGTGGTTTTTCAACACTAACACAAGTGCGAAAAGTGGTTTTTCAACACTAACACAAGTGCGAAAAGTGGTTTTTCAACACTAACACAAGTGCGAAAAGTGGTTTTTCCACACTAACACAAGTGCGAAAAGTGGTTTTTCCACACTAATACAAGTGCAAAAGTGGTTTCCTGCACCAACAAAAGTGCAAAAAGTGGTTTTTCAACACTAACACAAGTGCGAAAAGTGGTTTTTCAACACTATCACAAGTGCAAAAAGTGGTTTTTCAACACTAACACAAGTGCGAAAAGTGGTTTTTCCACACTAATACAAGTGCAAAGGTGGTTTCCTGCACCAACACAAGTGCGAAAAGTGGTTTTTCAACACTAACACAAGTGCGAAAAGTGCTTTTTCAACACTAACACAAGTGCGAAAAGTGGTTTTTCAACACTAACACAAGTGCAAAAAGTGGTTTTTCAACACTAACACAAGTGCGAAAAGTGTTTTTTCCACACTAATACAAGTGCAAAAGTGGTTTCCTGCACCAACACAAGTGCGAAAAGTGGTTTTTCAACACTAACACAAGTGCGAAAAGTGGTTTTTCAACACTATCACAAGTGCAAAAAGTGTTTTTTCCACACTAATACAACAAATGCAAAAGTGGTTTCCTGCACCAATACAAGTGCGAAAAGTGGTTTTTCAACACTAACACAAGTGCGAAAAGTGGTTTTTCAACACTAACACAAGTGCGAAAAGTGGTTTTTCCACACTAATACAAGTGCAAAAGTGGTTTCCTGCACCAACACAAGTGCGAAAAGTGGTTTTTCAACACTAACACAAGTGCGAAAAGTGGTTTTTCAACACTAACACAAGTGCGAAAATTGGTTTTTCAACACTAACACAAGTGAGAAAAGTGGTTTTTCCACACTAATACAAGTGCAAAAGTGGTTTCCTGCACCAACACAAGTGCGAAAAGTGTTTTTTCAACACTAACACAAGTGCGAAAAGTGGTTTTTCAACACTATCACAAGAGCAAAAAGTGTTTTTTCCACACTAATACAAGTGCAAAAGTGGTTTCCTGCACCAACACAAGTGCGAAAAGTGGTTTTTCAACACTATCACAAGTGCAAAAAGTGTTTTTTCCACACTAACACAAGTGCAAAAGTGGTTTCCTGCACCAACACAAGTGCGAAAAGTGGTTTTTCAACACTAACACAAGTGCGAAAAGTGGTTTTTCAACACTATCACAAGTGCAAAAAGTGGTTTTTCAACACTAACACAAGTGCGAAAAGTGGTTTTTCCACACGAATACAAGTGCAAAGGTGGTTTCCTGCACCAACACAAGTGCGAAAAGTGGTTTTTCAACACTAACACAAGTGCGAAAAGTGCTTTTTCAACACTAACACAAGTGCGAAAAGTGGTTTTTCAACACTAACACAAGTGCAAAAAGTGGTTTTTCAACACTAACACAAGTGCGAAAAGTGTTTTTTCCACACTAATACAAGTGCAAAAGTGGTTTCCTGCACCAACACAAGTGCGAAAAGTGGTTTTTCAACACTAACACAAGTGCGAAAAGTGGTTTTTCAACACTATAACAAGTGCAAAAAGTGTTTTTTCCACACTAATACAACAAATGCAAAAGTGGTTTCCTGCACCAATGCAAGTGCGAAAAGTGGTTTTTCAACACTAACACAAGTGCGAAAAGTGGTTTTTCAACACTAACACAAGTGCGAAAAGTGGTTTTTCCACACTAATACAAGTGCAAAAGTGGTTTCCTGCACCAACACAAGTGCGAAAAGTGGTTTTTCAACACTAACACAAGTGCGAAAAGTGGTTTTTCAACACTAACACAAGTGCGAAAATTGGTTTTTCAACACTAACACAAGTGAGAAAAGTGGTTTTTCCACACTAATACAAGTGCAAAAGTGGTTTCCTGCACCAACACAAGTGCGAAAAGTGTTTTTTCAACACTAACACAAGTGCGAAAAGTGGTTTTTCAACACTATCACAAGAGCAAAAAGTGTTTTTTCCACACTAATACAAGTGCAAAAAGTGTTTTTTCCACACTAATACAACAAATGCAAAAGTGGTTTCCTGCACCAATACAAGTGCGAAAAGTGGTTTTTCAACACTAACACAAGTGCGAAAAGTGGTTTTTCAACACTAACACAAGTGCGAAAAGTGGTTTTTCCACACTAATACAAGTGCAAAAGTGGTTTCCTGCACCAACACAAGTGCGAAAAGTGGTTTTTCAACACTAACACAAGTGCGAAAAGTGGTTTTTCAACACTAACACAAGTGCGAAAATTGGTTTTTCAACACTAACACAAGTGAGAAAAGTGGTTTTTCCACACTAATACAAGTGCAAAAGTGGTTTCCTGCACCAACACAAGTGCGAAAAGTGTTTTTTCAACACTAACACAAGTGCGAAAAGTGGTTTTTCAACACTATCACAAGAGCAAAAAGTGTTTTTTCCACACTAATACAAGTGCGAAAAGTGGTTTTTCAACACTAACACAAGTGCGAAAAGTGTTTTTTCCACACTAATACAAGTGCAAAAGTGGTTTCCTGCACCAACACAAGTGCAAAAAGTGGTTTTTCAACACTAACACAAGTGCGAAAAGTGGTTTTTCAACACTAAAACAAGTGCGAAAAGTGGTTTTTCAACACTAACACAAGTGCGAAAAGTGGTTTTTCAACACTAACACAAGTGCGAAAAGTGGTTTATCAACACTAACACAAGTGCGAAAAGTGTTTTTTCCACACTAATACAAGTGCAAAAGTGGTTTCCTGCACCAACACAAGTGCGAAAAGTGGCTTTTCAACACTAACACAAGTGCGAAAATGGTTTTTCAACACTAACACAAGTGCGAAAAGTGGTTTTTCAACACTAACACAAGTGCGAAAAGTGGGTTTTCAACACTAACACAAGTGCGAAAAGTGGTTTTTCCACCCTAATACAAGTGCGAAAAGTGGTTTCCTCCACTAACACAAGTGTGAAAAGTGGGTTTTCAACATTAACACAAGTGCGAAAAGTGGTTTTTCAACACTAACACAAGTGCGAAAAGTGGTTTTTCCACACTAACACAAGTGCGAAAAGTGTTTTTTCCACACTAATACAAGTGCAAAAGTGGTTTCCTGCACCAACACAAGTGCGAAAAGTGGTTTTTCAACACTAACACAAGTGCGAAAAGTGGTTTTTCAACACTATCACAAGTGCAAAAAGTGTTTTTTCCACACTAATACAACAAATGCAAAAGTGGTTTCCTGCACCAATACAAGTGCGAAAAGTGGTTTTTCAACACTAACACAAGTGCGAAAAGTGGTTTTTCAACACTAACACACGTACGAAAAGTGGTTTTCCCACACTAATACAAGTGCAAAAACAGTGGTTTCCTGCACCAACACAAGTGCGAAAAGTGGTTTTTCAACACTAACACAAGTGCGAAAAGTGGTTTTTCAACACGAACACAAGTGCGAAAAGTGTTTTTTCCACACTAATACAAGTGCAAAAGTGGTTTCCTGCACCAACACAAGTGCGAAAAGTGGTTTTTCAACACTAACACAAGTGCGAAAAGTGGTTTTTCAACACTATCACAAGTGCAAAAAGTGTTTTTTCCACACTAATACAACAAATGCAAAAGTGGTTTCCTGCACCAATACAAGTGCAAAAAGTGGTTTTTCAACACTAACACAAGTGCGAAAAGTGGTTTTTCAACACTAACACACGTGCGAAAAGTGGTTTTTTCCACACTAATACAAGTGCCAAAACAGTGGTTTCCTGCACCAACACAAGTGCGAAAAGTGGTTTTTCAACACTAACACAAGTGCGAAAAGTGGTTTTTCAACACTATCACAAGTGCAAAAAGTGTTTTTTCCACACTAATACAAGTGCAAAAGTGGTTTCCTGCACCAACACAAGTGCGAAAAGTGGTTTTTCAACACTAACACAAGTTCGAAAAGTGCTTTTTCAACACTAACACATGTGCGAAAAGTGGTTTTTCAACACTAACACAAGTGCAAAAAGTGGTTTTTCAACAATAACACAAGTGCGAAAAGTGTTTTTTCCACACTAATACAAGTGCGAAAGTGGTTTCCTGCACCAACACAAGTGCAAAAAGTTGTTTTTCAACACTAACACAAGTGCGAAAAGTGGTTTTTCAACACTATCACAAGTGCAAAAAGTGTTTTTTCCACACTAATACAACAAATGCAAAAGTGGTTTCCTGCACCAATACAAGTGCGAAAAGTGGTTTTTCAACACTAACACAAGTGCGAAAAGTGGTTTTTCAACACTAACACAAGTGCGAAAAGTGGTTTTTCCACACTAATACAGGTGCAAAAGTGGTTTCCTGCACCAACACAAGTGCGAAAAGTGGTTTTTCAACACTAACACAAGTGCGAAAAGTGGTTTTTCAACACTAACACAAGTGCGAAAATTGGTTTTTCAACACTAACACAAGTGAGAAAAGTGGTTTTTCCACACTAATACAAGTGCAAAAGTGGTTTCCTGCACCAACACAAGTGCGAAAAGTGGTTTTTCAACACTAACACAAGTGCGAAAAGTGGTTTTTCAACACTATCACAAGTGCAAAAAGTGTTTTTTCCACACTAATACAACAAATGCAAAAGTGGTTTCCTGCACCAATACAAGTGCGAAAAGTGGTTTTTCAACACTAACACAAGTGCGAAAAGTGGTTTTTCAACACTAACACAAGTGCGAAAAGTGGTTTTTCCACACTAATACAAGTGCAAAAGTGGTTTCCTGCACCAACACAAGTGCGAAAAGTGGTTTTTCAACACTAACACAAGTGCGAAAAGTGGTTTTTCAACACTAACACAAGTGCGAAAATTGGTTTTTCAACACTAACACAAGTGAGAAAAGTGGTTTTTCCACACTAATACAAGTGCAAAAGTGGTTTCCTGCACCAACACAAGTGCGAAAAGTGTTTTTTCAACACTAACACAAGTGCGAAAAGTGGTTTTTCAACACTATCACAAGAGCAAAAAGTGTTTTTTCCACACTAATACAAGTGCAAAAGTGGTTTCCTGCACCAACACAAGTGCGAAAAGTGGTTTTTCAACACTATCACAAGTGCAAAAAGTGTTTTTTCCACACTAACACAAGTGCAAAAGTGGTTTCCTGCACCAACACAAGTGCGAAAAGTGGTTTTTCAACACTAACACAAGTGCGAAAAGTGGTTTTTCAACACTAACACAAGTGCGAAAAGTGGTTTTTCCACACTAATACAAGTGCAAAAGTGGTTTCCTGCACCAACACAAGTGCGAAAAGTGGTTTTTCAACACTAACACAAGTGCGAAAAGTGGTTTTTCAACACTAACACAAGTGCGAAAAGTGGTTTTTCAACACTAACACAAGTGCGAAAAGTGGTTTTTCAACACTAACACAAGTGCGAAAAGTGGTTTTTCAACACTAACACAAGTGCGAAAAGTGGTTTTTCAACACTAACACAAGTGCGAAAAGTGGGTTTTCAACACTAACACAAGTGCGAAAAGTGGGTTTTCCACCCTAATACAAGTGCGAAAAGTGGTTTCCTCCACTAACACAAGTGCGAAAAGTGGGTTTTCAACATTAACACAAGTGCGAAAAGTGGGTTTTTCAACACCAACACAGGTGCGAAAAGTGGTTTCCTTCACCAACCCATGTGCGAAAAGTGGTTTTTCAACACCAACACAAGTGCGAAAAGTTGTTTCCTGCACCAAAACAAGTGCGAAAAGTGGTTTTTCAACACTAACACAAGTGCGAAAAGTGGTTTTTGAACACTAACACAAGTGCGGAAAGTGTTTTTTCCACACTAATACAAGTGCAAAAGTGGTTTCCTGTACCAACACAAGTGCAAAAAGTGGTTTTTCAACACTAACACAAGTGCGAAAAGTGGTTTTTCAACACTAACACAAGTGCGAAAAGTGGTTTTTCAACACTAACACAAGTGCGAAAAGTGGTTTATCAACACTAACACAAGTGCGAAAAGTGGTTTTTCCACACTAAAACAAGTGCAAAAGTGGTTTCCTGCACCAACACAAGTGCGAAAAGTGGTTTTTCAACACTAACACAAGTGCGAAAAGTGGTTTTTCAACACTAACACAAGTGCGAAGTGTTTTTTCCACACTAATACAAGTGCGAAAAGTGGTTTTTCAACACTAACACAAGTGCAAAAAGTGTTTTTTCCACACTAATACAAGTGCGAAAAGTATTTTTTCCACACTAATACAAGTGCAAAAGTGGTTTCCTGCACCAACACAAGTGCGAAAAGTGGTTTTTCAACACTAATACAAGTGCGAAAAGTGGTTTTTCAACACTAACACAAGTGCGAAAAGTGGTTTTTCAACACTAACACAAGTGCGAAAAGTGGTTTTTCAACACTAACACAAGTGCGAAAAGTGGTTTTTCCACACTAACACAAGTGCGAAAAGTGGTTTTTCCACACTAATACAAGTGCAAAAGTGGTTTCCTGCACCAACAAAAGTGCAAAAAGTGGTTTTTCAACACTAACACAAGTGCGAAAAGTGGTTTTTCAACACTATCACAAGTGCAAAAAGTGGTTTTTCAACACTAACACAAGTGCGAAAAGTGGTTTTTCCACACTAATACAAGTGCAAAGGTGGTTTCCTGCACCAACACAAGTGCGAAAAGTGGTTTTTCAACACTAACACAAGTGCGAAAAGTGCTTTTTCAACACTAACACAAGTGCGAAAAGTGGTTTTTCAACACTAACACAAGTGCAAAAAGTGGTTTTTCAACACTAACACAAGTGCGAAAAGTGTTTTTTCCACACTAATACAAGTGCAAAAGTGGTTTCCTGCACCAACACAAGTGCGAAAAGTGGTTTTTCAACACTAACACAAGTGCGAAAAGTGGTTTTTCAACACTATCACAAGTGCAAAAAGTGTTTTTTCCACACTAATACAACAAATGCAAAAGTGGTTTCCTGCACCAATACAAGTGCGAAAAGTGGTTTTTCAACACTAACACAAGTGCGAAAAGTGGTTTTTCAACACTAACACAAGTGCGAAAAGTGGTTTTTCCACACTAATACAAGTGCAAAAGTGGTTTCCTGCACCAACACAAGTGCGAAAAGTGGTTTTTCAACACTAACACAAGTGCGAAAAGTGGTTTTTCAACACTAACACAAGTGCGAAAATTGGTTTTTCAACACTAACACAAGTGAGAAAAGTGGTTTTTCCACACTAATACAAGTGCAAAAGTGGTTTCCTGCACCAACACAAGTGCGAAAAGTGTTTTTTCAACACTAACACAAGTGCGAAAAGTGGTTTTTCAACACTATCACAAGAGCAAAAAGTGTTTTTTCCACACTAATACAAGTGCAAAAGTGGTTTCCTGCACCAACACAAGTGCGAAAAGTGGTTTTTCAACACTATCACAAGTGCAAAAAGTGTTTTTTCCACACTAACACAAGTGCAAAAGTGGTTTCCTGCACCAACACAAGTGCGAAAAGTGGTTTTTCAACACTAACACAAGTGCGAAAAGTGGTTTTTCAACACTATCACAAGTGCAAAAAGTGGTTTTTCAACACTAACACAAGTGCGAAAAGTGGTTTTTCCACACTAATACAAGTGCAAAGGTGGTTTCCTGCACCAACACAAGTGCGAAAAGTGGTTTTTCAACACTAACACAAGTGCGAAAAGTGCTTTTTCAACACTAACACAAGTGCGAAAAGTGGTTTTTCAACACTAACACAAGTGCAAAAAGTGGTTTTTCAACACTAACACAAGTGCGAAAAGTGTTTTTTCCACACTAATACAAGTGCAAAAGTGGTTTCCTGCACCAACACAAGTGCGAAAAGTGGTTTTTCAACACTAACACAAGTGCGAAAAGTGGTTTTTCAACACTATCACAAGTGCAAAAAGTGTTTTTTCCACACTAATACAACAAATGCAAAAGTGGTTTCCTGCACCAATGCAAGTGCGAAAAGTGGTTTTTCAACACTAACACAAGTGCGAAAAGTGGTTTTTCAACACTAACACAAGTGCGAAAAGTGGTTTTTCCACACTAATACAAGTGCAAAAGTGGTTTCCTGCACCAACACAAGTGCGAAAAGTGGTTTTTCAACACTAACACAAGTGCGAAAAGTGGTTTTTCAACACTAACACAAGTGCGAAAATTGGTTTTTCAACACTAACACAAGTGAGAAAAGTGGTTTTTCCACACTAATACAAGTGCAAAAGTGGTTTCCTGCACCAACACAAGTGCGAAAAGTGTTTTTTCAACACTAACACAAGTGCGAAAAGTGGTTTTTCAACACTATCACAAGAGCAAAAAGTGTTTTTTCCACACTAATACAAGTGCAAAAAGTGTTTTTTCCACACTAATACAACAAATGCAAAAGTGGTTTCCTGCACCAATACAAGTGCGAAAAGTGGTTTTTCAACACTAACACAAGTGCGAAAAGTGGTTTTTCAACACTAACACAAGTGCGAAAAGTGGTTTTTCCACACTAATACAAGTGCAAAAGTGGTTTCCTGCACCAACACAAGTGCGAAAAGTGGTTTTTCAACACTAACACAAGTGCGAAAAGTGGTTTTTCAACACTAACACAAGTGCGAAAATTGGTTTTTCAACACTAACACAAGTGAGAAAAGTGGTTTTTCCACACTAATACAAGTGCAAAAGTGGTTTCCTGCACCAACACAAGTGCGAAAAGTGTTTTTTCAACACTAACACAAGTGCGAAAAGTGGTTTTTCAACACTATCACAAGAGCAAAAAGTGTTTTTTCCACACTAATACAAGTGCAAAAGTGGTTTCCTGCACCAACACAAGTGCGAAAAGTGGTTTTTCAACACTATCACAAGTGCAAAAAGTGTTTTTTCCACACTAACACAAGTGCAAAAGTGGTTTCCTGCACCAACACAAGTGCGAAAAGTGGTTTTTCAACACTAACACAAGTGCGAAAAGTGGTTTTTCAACACTAACACAAGTGCGAAAAGTGGTTTTTCAACACTAACACAAGTGCGAAAAGTTGTTTTCAACACTAACACAAGTGTGAAAAGTGGTTTTTCAACACTAACACAAGTGCGAAAAGTGGTTTTTCCACACTAATACAAGTGCAAAAGTGGTTTCCTGCACCAACACAAGTGCGAAAAGTGGTTTTTCAACACTAACACAAGTGCAAAAAGTGGTATTTCAACACTAACACAAGTGCGAAAAGTGTTTTTTCCACACTAATACAAGTGCAAAAGTGGTTTCCTGCACCAACACAAGTGCGAAAAGTGGTTTTTCAACACTAACACAAGTGCGAAAAGTGGTTTTTCAACACTATCACAAGTGCAAAAAGTGTTTTTTCCACACTAATACAACAAATGCAAAAGTGGTTTCCTGCACCAATACAAGTGCGAAAAGTGGTTTTTCAACACTAACACAAGTGCGAAAAGTGGTTTTTCAACACTAACACACGTACGAAAAGTGGTTTTGCCACACTAATACAAGTGCAAAAACAGTGGTTTCCTGCACCAACACAAGTGCGAAAAGTGGTTTTTCAACACTAACACAAGTGCGAAAAGTGGTTTTTCAACACGAACACAAGTGCGAAAAGTGTTTTTTCCACACTAATACAAGTGCAAAAGTGGTTTCCTGCACCAACACAAGTGCGAAAAGTGGTTTTTCAACACTAACACAAGTGCGAAAAGTGGTTTTTCAACACTATCACAAGTGCAAAAAGTGTTTTTCCACACTAATACAACAAATGCAAAAGTGGTTTCCTGCACCAATACAAGTGCAAAAAGTGGTTTTTCAACACTAACACAAGTGCGAAAAGTGGTTTTTCAACACTAACACACGTGCGAAAAGTGGTTTTTCCACACTAATACAAGTGCAAAAACAGTGGTTTCCTGCACCAACACAAGTGCGAAAAGTGGTTTTTCAACACTAACACAAGTGCGAAAAGTGGTTTTTCAACACTATCACAAGTGCAAAAAGTGTTTTTTCCACACTTATACAAGTGCAAAAGTGGTTTCCTGCACCAACACAAGTGCGAAAAGTGGTTTTTCAACACTAACACAAGTTCGAAAAGTGCTTTTTCAACACTAACACAAGTGCGAAAAGTGGTTTTTCAACACTAACACAAGTGCAAAAAGTGGTTTTTCAACACTAACACAAGTGCGAAAAGTGTTTTTCCCACACTAATACAAGTGCAAAAGTGGTTTCCTGCACCAACACAAGTGCGAAAAGTGGTTTTTCAACACTAACACAAGTGCGAAAAGTGGTTTTTCAACACTATCACAAGTGCAAAAAGTGTTTTTTCCACACTAATACAACAAATGCAAAAGTGGTTTCCTGCACCAATACAAGTGCGAAAAGTGGTTTTTCAACACTAACACAAGTGCGAAAAGTGGTTTTTCAACACTAACACAAGTGCGAAAAGTGGTTTTGCCACACTAATACAAGTGCAAAAGTGGTTTCCTGCACCAACACAAGTGCGAAAAGTGGTTTTTCAACACCAACACAAGTGCGAAAAGTGGTTTTTCAACACTAACACAAGTGCGAAAATTGGTTTTTCAACACTAACACAAGTGAGAAAAGTGGTTTTTCCACACTAATACAAGTGCAAAAGTGGTTTCCTGCACCAACACAAGTGCGAAAAGTGTTTTTTCAACACTAACACAAGTGCGAAAAGTGGTTTTTCAACACTATCACAAGAGCAAAAAGTGTTTTTTCCAAACTAATGCAAGTGCAAAAGTGGTTTCCTGCACCAACACAAGTGCGAAAAGTCGTTTTTCAACACTATCACAAGTGCAAAAAGTGTTTTTTCCACACTAACACAAGTGCAAAAGTGGTTTCCTGCACCAACACAAGTGCGAAAAGTGGTTTTTCAACACTAACACAAGTGCGAAAAGTGGTTTTTCAACACTAACACAAGTGCGAAAAGTGGTTTTTCAACACTAACACAAGTGCGAAAAGTGGTTTTTCAACACTAACACAAGTGCGAAAAGTGGGTTTTCAACACCAACACAAGTGCGAAAAGTGGTTTTTCCACCCTAATACAAGTGCGAAAAGTGGTTTCCTCCACTAACACAAGTGCGAAAAGTGGGTTTTCAACATTAACACAAGTGCGAAAAGTGGGTTTTTCAACACCAACACAGGTGCGAAAAGTGGTTTCCTTCACCAACCCATGTGCGAAAAGTGGTTTTTCAACACCAACACAAGTGCGAAAAGTTGTTTCCTGCACCAAAACAAGTGCGAAAAGTGGTTTTTCAACACTAACACAAGTGCGAAAAGTGGTTTTTGAACACTAACACAAGTGCGGAAAGTCATTTTTCCACACTATTACAAGTGTGAAAAGTGGTTTCCTACACCAATACAAGTGCGAAACGTGCGTTCCTGCACCAACACAAGTGCGAAAAGTGGTTTTTCAACACTAACACAAGTGCGAAAAGTGGTTTTTCCACACTAATACAGGTGAAAAAGTGGTTTCCTGCACCAACACAAGTGCGAAAAGTGGTTTTTCAACACTAACACAAGTGCGAAAAGTGGTTTTTCAACACTAACACAAGTGCGAAAAGTGGTTTTTCAACACTAACACAAGTGCGAAAAGTGTTTTTTCCACACTAATACAAGTGCAAAAGTGGTTTCCTGCACCAACACAAGTGCAAAAAGTGGTTTTTCAACACTAACACAAGTGCGAAAAGTGGTTTTTCAACACTAAAACAAGTGCGAAAAGTGGTTTTTCAACACTAACACAAGTGCGAAAAGTGGTTTTTCAACACTAACACAAGTGCGAAAAGTGGTTTATCAACACTAACACAAGTGCGAAAAGTGTTTTTTCCACACTAATACAAGTGCAAAAGTGGTTTCCTGCACCAACACAAGTGCGAAAAGTGGCTTTTCAACACTAACACAAGTGCGAAAATGGTTTTTCAACACTAACACAAGTGCGAAAAGTGGTTTTTCAACACTAACACAAGTGCGAAAAGTGGGTTTTCAACACTAACACAAGTGCGAAAAGTGGTTTTTCCACCCTAATACAAGTGAGAAAAGTGGTTTCCTCCACTAACACAAGTGTGAAAAGTGGGTTTTCAACATTAACACAAGTGCGAAAAGTGGTTTTTCAACACTAACACAAGTGCGAAAAGTGGTTTTTCCACACTAACACAAGTGCGAAAAGTGTTTTTTCCACACTAATACAAGTGCAAAAGTGGTTTCCTGCACCAACACAAGTGCGAAAAGTGGTTTTTCAACACTAACACAAGTGCGAAAAGTGGTTTTTCAACACTATCACAAGTGCAAAAAGTGTTTTTTCCACACTAATACAACAAATGCAAAAGTGGTTTCCTGCACCAATACAAGTGCGAAAAGTGGTTTTTCAACACTAACACAAGTGCGAAAAGTGGTTTTTCAACACTAACACACGTACGAAAAGTGGTTTTCCCACACTAATACAAGTGCAAAAACAGTGGTTTCCTGCACCAACACAAGTGCGAAAAGTGGTTTTTCAACACTAACACAAGTGCGAAAAGTGGTTTTTCAACACGAACACAAGTGCGAAAAGTGTTTTTTCCACACTAATACAAGTGCAAAAGTGGTTTCCTGCACCAACACAAGTGCGAAAAGTGGTTTTTCAACACTAACACAAGTGCGAAAAGTGGTTTTTCAACACTATCACAAGTGCAAAAAGTGTTTTTTCCACACTAATACAACAAATGCAAAAGTGGTTTCCTGCACCAATACAAGTGCAAAAAGTGGTTTTTCAACACTAACACAAGTGCGAAAAGTGGTTTTTCAACACTAACACACGTGCGAAAAGTGGTTTTTTCCACACTAATACAAGTGCCAAAACAGTGGTTTCCTGCACCAACACAAGTGCGAAAAGTGGTTTTTCAACACTAACACAAGTGCGAAAAGTGGTTTTTCAACACTATCACAAGTGCAAAAAGTGTTTTTTCCACACTAATACAAGTGCAAAAGTGGTTTCCTGCACCAACACAAGTGCGAAAAGTGGTTTTTCAACACTAACACAAGTTCGAAAAGTGCTTTTTCAACACTAACACATGTGCGAAAAGTGGTTTTTCAACACTAACACAAGTGCAAAAAGTGGTTTTTCAACAATAACACAAGTGCGAAAAGTGTTTTTTCCACACTAATACAAGTGCGAAAGTGGTTTCCTGCACCAACACAAGTGCAAAAAGTTGTTTTTCAACACTAACACAAGTGCGAAAAGTGGTTTTTCAACACTATCACAAGTGCAAAAAGTGTTTTTTCCACACTAATACAACAAATGCAAAAGTGGTTTCCTGCACCAATACAAGTGCGAAAAGTGGTTTTTCAACACTAACACAAGTGCGAAAAGTGGTTTTTCAACACTAACACAAGTGCGAAAAGTGGTTTTTCCACACTAATACAGGTGCAAAAGTGGTTTCCTGCACCAACACAAGTGCGAAAAGTGGTTTTTCAACACTAACACAAGTGCGAAAAGTGGTTTTTCAACACTAACACAAGTGCGAAAATTGGTTTTTCAACACTAACACAAGTGAGAAAAGTGGTTTTTCCACACTAATACAAGTGCAAAAGTGGTTTCCTGCACCAACACAAGTGCGAAAAGTGGTTTTTCAACACTATCACAAGAGCAAAAAGTGTTTTTTCCACACTAATACAAGTGCAAAAGTGGTTTCCTGCACCAACACAAGTGCGAAAAGTGGTTTTTCAACACTAACACAAGTGCGAAAAGTGGTTTTTCAACACTATCACAAGTGCAAAAAGTGTTTTTTCCACACTAATATAACAAATGCAAAAGTGGTTTCCTGCACCAATACAAGTGCGAAAAGTGGTTTTTCAACACTAACACAAGTGCGAAAAGTGGTTTTTCAACACTAACACAAGTGCAAAAAGTGGTTTTTCCACACTAATACAAGTGCAAAAGTGGTTTCCTGCACCAACACAAGTGCGAAAAGTGGTTTTTCAACACTAACACAAGTGCGAAAAGTGGTTTTTCAACACTAACACAAGTGCGAAAATTGGTTTTTCAACACTAACACAAGTGAGAAAAGTGGTTTTTCCACACTAATACAAGTGCAAAAGTGGTTTCCTGCACCAACACAAGTGCGAAAAGTGTTTTTTCAACACTAACACAAGTGCGAAAAGTGGTTTTTCAACACTATCACAAGAGCAAAAAGTGTTTTTTCCACACTAATACAAGTGCAAAAGTGGTTTCCTGCACCAACACAAGTGCGAAAAGTGGTTTTTCAACACTATCACAAGTGCAAAAAGTGTTTTTTCCACACTAACACAAGTGCAAAAGTGGTTTCCTGCACCAACACGAGTGCGAAAAGTGGTTTTTCAACACTAACACAAATGCGAAAAGTGGTTTTTCAACACTAACACAAGTGCGAAAAGTGGTTTTTCCACACTAATACAAGTGCAAAAGTGGTTTCCTGCACCAACACAAGTGCGAAAAGTGGTTTTTCAACACTAACACAAGTGCGAAAAGTGGTTTTTCAACACTAACACAAGTGCGAAAAGTGGTTTTTCAACACTAACACAAGTGCGAAAAGTGGTTTTTCAACACTAACACAAGTGCGAAAAGTGGTTTTTCAACACTAACACAAGTGCGAAAAGTGGGTTTTCAACACTAACACAAGTGCGAAAAGTGGTTTTTCCACCCTAATACAAGTGCGAAAAGTGGTTTCCTCCACTAACACAAGTGCGAAAAGTGGGTTTTCAACATTAACACAAGTGCGAAAAGTGGGTTTTTCAACACCAACACAGGTGCGAAAAGTGGTTTCCTTCACCAACCCATGTGCGAAAAGTGGTTTTTCAACACCAACACAAGTGCGAAAAGTTGTTTCCTGCACCAAAACAAGTGCGAAAAGTGGTTTTTCAACACTAACACAAGTGCGAAAAGTGGTTTTTGAACACTAACACAAGTGCGGAAAGTGTTTTTTCCACACTAATACAAGTGCAAAAGTGGTTTCCTGTACCAACACAAGTGCAAAAAGTGGTTTTTCAACACTAACACAAGTGCGAAAAGTGGTTTTTCAACACTAACACAAGTGCGAAAAGTGGTTTTTCAACACTAACACAAGTGCGAAAAGTGGTTTATCAACACTAACACAAGTGCGAAAAGTGGTTTTTCCACACTAAAACAAGTGCAAAAGTGGTTTCCTGCACCAACACAAGTGCGAAAAGTGGTTTTTCAACACTAACACAAGTGCGAAAAGTGGTTTTTCAACACTAACACAAGTGCGAAGTGTTTTTTCCACACTAATACAAGTGCGAAAAGTGGTTTTTCAACACTAACACAAGTGCAAAAAGTGTTTTTTCCACACTAATACAAGTGCGAAAAGTATTTTTTCCACACTAATACAAGTGCAAAAGTGGATTCCTGCACCAACACAAGTGCGAAAAGTGGTTTTTCAACACTAATACAAGTGCGAAAAGTGGTTTTCAACACTAACACAAGTGCGAAAAGTGGTTTTTCAACACTAACACAAGTGCGAAAAGTGGTTTTTCAACACTAACACAAGTGCGAAAAGTGGTTTTTCCACACTAACACAAGTGCGAAAAGTGGTTTTTCCACACTAATACAAGTGCAAAAGTGGTTTCCTGCACCAACAAAAGTGCAAAAAGTGGTTTTTCAACACTAACACAAGTGCGAAAAGTGGTTTTTCAACACTATCACAAGTGCAAAAAGTGGTTTTTCAACACTAACACAAGTGCGAAAAGTGGTTTTTCCACACTAATACAAGTGCAAAGGTGGTTTCCTGCACCAACACAAGTGCGAAAAGTGGTTTTTCAACACTAACACAAGTGTGAAAAGTGCTTTTTCAACACTAACACAAGTGCGAAAAGTGGTTTTTCAACACTAACACAAGTGCAAAAAGTGGTTTTTCAACACTAACACAAGTGCGAAAAGTGTTTTTTCCACACTAATACAAGTGCAAAAGTGGTTTCCTGCACCAACACAAGTGCGAAAAGTGGTTTTTCAACACTAACACAAGTGCGAAAAGTGGTTTTTCAACACTATCACAAGTGCAAAAAGTGTTTTTTCCACACTAATACAACAAATGCAAAAGTGGTTTCCTGCACCAATACAAGTGCGAAAAGTGGTTTTTCAACACTAACACAAGTGCGAAAAGTGGTTTTTCAACACTAACACAAGTGCGAAAAGTGGTTTTTCCACACTAATACAAGTGCAAAAGTGGTTTCCTGCACCAACACAAGTGCGAAAAGTGGTTTTTCAACACTAACACAAGTGCGAAAAGTGGTTTTTCAACACTAACACAAGTGCGAAAATTGGTTTTTCAACACTAACACAAGTGAGAAAAGTGGTTTTTCCACACTAATACAAGTGCAAAAGTGGTTTCCTGCACCAACACAAGTGCGAAAAGTGTTTTTTCAACACTAACACAAGTGCGAAAAGTGGTTTTTCAACACTATCACAAGAGCAAAAAGTGTTTTTTCCACACTAATACAAGTGCAAAAGTGGTTTCCTGCACCAACACAAGTGCGAAAAGTGGTTTTTCAACACTATCACAAGTGCAAAAAGTGTTTTTTCCACACTAACACAAGTGCAAAAGTGGTTTCCTGCACCAACACAAGTGCGAAAAGTGGTTTTTCAACACTAACACAAGTGCGAAAAGTGGTTTTTCAACACTATCACAAGTGCAAAAAGTGGTTTTTCAACACTAACACAAGTGCGAAAAGTGGTTTTTCCACACTAATACAAGTGCAAAGGTGGTTTCCTGCACCAACACAAGTGCGAAAAGTGGTTTTTCAACACTAACACAAGTGCGAAAAGTGCTTTTTCAACACTAACACAAGTGCGAAAAGTGGTTTTTCAACACTAACACAAGTGCAAAAAGTGGTTTTTCAACACTAACACAAGTGCGAAAAGTGTTTTTTCCACACTAATACAAGTGCAAAAGTGGTTTCCTGCACCAACACAAGTGCGAAAAGTGGTTTTTCAACACTAACACAAGTGCGAAAAGTGGTTTTTCAACACTATCACAAGTGCAAAAAGTGTTTTTTCCACACTAATACAACAAATGCAAAAGTGGTTTCCTGCACCAATGCAAGTGCGAAAAGTGGTTTTTCAACACTAACACAAGTGCGAAAAGTGGTTTTTCAACACTAACACAAGTGCGAAAAGTGGTTTTTCCACACTAATACAAGTGCAAAAGTGGTTTCCTGCACCAACACAAGTGCGAAAAGTGGTTTTTCAACACTAACACAAGTGCGAAAAGTGGTTTTTCAACACTAACACAAGTGCGAAAATTGGTTTTTCAACACTAACACAAGTGAGAAAAGTGGTTTTTCCACACTAATACAAGTGCAAAAGTGGTTTCCTGCACCAACACAAGTGCGAAAAGTGTTTTTTCAACACTAACACAAGTGCGAAAAGTGGTTTTTCAACACTATCACAAGAGCAAAAAGTGTTTTTTCCACACTAATACAAGTGCAAAAGTGGTTTCCTGCACCAACACAAGTGCGAAAAGTGGTTTTTCAACACTATCACAAGTGCAAAAAGTGTTTTTTCCACACTAACACAAGTGCAAAAGTGGTTTCCTGCACCAACACAAGTGCGAAAAGTGGTTTTTCAACACTAACACAAGTGCGAAAAGTGGTTTTTCAACACTAACACAAGTGCGAAAAGTGGTTTTTCAACACTAACACAAGTGCGAAAAGTGGTTTTTCGACACTAACACAAGTGCGAAAAGTGGGTTTTCAACACTAACACAAGTGCGAAAAGTGGTTTTTCCACCCTAATACAAGTGCGAAAAGTGGTTTCCTCCACTAACACAAGTGCGAAAAGTGGGTTTTCAACATTAACACAAGTGCGAAAAGTGGGTATTTCAACACCAACACAGGTGCGAAAAGTGGTTTCCTTCACCAACCCATGTGCGAAAAGTGGTTTTTCAACACCAACACAAGTGCGAAAAGTTGTTTCCTGCACCAAAACAAGTGCGAAAAGTGGTTTTTCAACACTAACACAAGTGCGAAAAGTGATTTTTGAACACTAACACAAGTGCGGAAAGTGTTTTTTCCACACTAATACAAGTGCAAAAGTGGTTTCCTGTACCAACACAAGTGCAAAAAGTGGTTTTTCAACACTAACACAAGTGCGAAAAGTGGTTTTTCAACACTAACACAAGTGCGAAAAGTGGTTTTTCAACACTAACACAAGTGCGAAAAGTGGTTTATCAACACTAACATAAGTGCGAAAAGTGGTTTTTCCACACTAAAACAAGTGCAAAAGTGGTTTCCTGCACCAACACAAGTGCGAAAAGTGGTTTTTCAACACTAACACAAGTGCGAAAAGTGGTTTTTCAACACTAACACAAGTGCGAAGTGTTTTTTCCACACTAATACAAGTGCGAAAAGTGGTTTTTCAACACTAACACAAGTGCAAAAAGTGTTTTTTCCACACTAATACAAGTGCGAAAAGTATTTTTTCCACACTAATACAAGTGCAAAAGTGGTTTCCTGCACCAACACAAGTGCGAAAAGTGGTTTTTCAACACTAACACAAGTGCGAAAAGTGGTTTTTCAACACTAACACAAGTGCGAAAAGTGGTTTTTCAACACTAACACAAGTGCGAAAAGTGGTTTTTCAACACTAACACAAGTGCGAAAAGTGGTTTTTCCACACTAACACAAGTGCGAAAAGTGGTTTTTCCACACTAATACAAGTGCAAAAGTGGTTTCCTGCACCAACAAAAGTGCGAAAAGTGGTTTTTCAACACTAACACAAGTGCGAAAAGTGGTTTTTCAACACTATCACAAGTGCAAAAAGTGGTTTTTCAACACTAACACAAGTGCGAAAAGTGGTTTTTTCCACACTAATACAAGTGCAAAGGTGGTTTCCTGCACCAACAAAAGTGCGAAAAGTGGTTTTTCAACACTAACACAAGTGCGAAAAGTGGTTTTTCAACACTATCACAAGTGCAAAAAGTGTTTTTTCCACACTAATACAAGTGCAAAAGTGGTTTCCTGCACCAACACAAGTGCGAAAAGTGGTTTTTCAACACTAACACAAGTGAGAAAAGTGTTTTTTTCCACACTAATACAAGTGCAAAAGTGGTTTCCTGCACCAACACAAGTGCGAAAAGTGGTTTTTCAACACTAACACAAGTGCGAAAAGTGGTTTTTCAACACTAACACATGTGCGAAAAGTGGGTTTTCAACACTAGCACAAGTGCGAAAAGTGGTTTTTCAACACTATCACAAGTGCAAAAAGTGTTTTTTCCACACTAATACAAGTGCGAAAAGTGGTTTTTCAACACTATCACAGTCCGAAAAGTGGTTTTTCAACACTATCACAAGTGCGAAAAGTGGTTTTCCACAGTAATACAAGTGCAAAAGTGGTTTCCTGCACCAACACAAGTGCGAAAAGTGGTTTTTCAACACTAACACAAGTGCGAAAAGTGGTTTTTCAACACTATCACAAGTGCAAAAAGTGTTTTTTCCACACTAATACAAGTGCAAAAGTGGTTTCCTGCACCAACACAAGTGCGAAAAGTGGTTTTTCAACACTAACACAAGTGCGAAATGTGGTTTTTCAACACTAACACAAGTGCGAAAAGTGGTTTTTCAACACTAACACAAGTGCGAAAAGTGGTTTTTCAACACTAACACATGTGCGAAAAGTGGTTTTTCAACACTAACACAAGTGCGAAAAGTGGTTTTTCAACACTATCACAAGTGCAAAAAGTGTTTTTTCCACACTAATACAAGTGCGAAAAGTGGTTTTTCAACACTATCACAAGTCCGAAAAGTGGTTTTTCAACACTATCACAAGTGCGAAAAGTGGTTTTACAACACTAACAAGTGCGAAAAGTGGTTTTCCACACTAATACAAGTGCAAAAGTGGTTTCCTGCACCAACACAAGTGCGAAAAGTGGTTTTTCAACACTAACACAAGTGCGAAATGTGGTTTTTCAACACTATCACAAGTGCAAAAAGTGTTTTTTCCACACTAATACAAGTGCAAAAGTGGTTTCCTGCACCAACACAAGTGCGAAAAGTGGTTTTTCAACACTAACACAAGTGCAAAAAGTGGTTTTTCAACACTAACACAAGTGCGAAAAGTGTTTTTTCCACACTAATACAAGTGCAAAAGTGGTTTCCTGCACCAACACAAGTGCGAAAAGTGGTTTTTCAACACTAACACAAGTGCGAAAAGTGGTTTTTCAACACTATCACAAGTGCAAAAAATGTTTTTTCCACACTAATACAACAAATGCAAAAGTGGTTTCCTGCACCAATACAAGTGCGAAAAGTGGTTTTTCAACACTAACACAAGTGCGAAAAGTGGTTTTTCAACACTAACACACGTACAAAAAGTGGTTTTTTCCACACTAATACAAGTGCAAAAACAGTGGTTTCCTGCACCAACACAAGTGCGAAAAGTGGTTTTTCAACACTAACACAAGTTCGAAAAGTGCTTTTTCAACACTAACACAAGTGCGAAAAGTGGTTTTTCAACACTAACACAAGTGCAAAAAGTGGTTTTTCAACACTAACACAAGTGCGAAAAGTGTTTTTTCCACACTAATACAAGTGCAAAAGTGGTTTCCTGCACCAACACAAGTGCGAAAAGTGCTTTTTCAACACTAACACAAGTGCGAAAAGTGGTTTTTCAACACTAACACAAGTGCAAAAAGTGGTTTTTCAACACTAACACAAATGCGAAAAGTGGTTTTTCCACACTAATACAAGTGCAAAAGTGGTTTCCTGCACCAACACAAGTGCGAAAAGTGGTTTTTCAACACTAACACAAGTGCGAAAAGTGGTTTTTCAACACTAACACAAGTGCGAAAATTGGTTTTTCAACACTAACACAAGTGAGAAAAGTGGTTTTTCCACACTAATACAAGTGCAAAAGTGGTTTCCTGCACCAACACAAGTGCGAAAAGTGTTTTTTCAACACTAACACAAGTGCGAAAAGTGGTTTTTCAACACTATCACAAGAGCAAAAAGTGTTTTTTCCACACTAATGCAAGTGCAAAAGTGGTTTCCTGCACCAACACAAGTGCGAAAAGTGGTTTTTCAACACTATCACAAGTGCAAAAAGTGTTTTTTCCACACTAACACAAGTGCAAAAGTGGTTTCCTGCACCAACACAAGTGCGAAAAGTGGTTTTTCAACACTAACACAAGTGCGAAAAGTGGTTTTTCAACACTAACACAAGTGCGAAAAGTGGTTTTTCAACACTAACACAAGTGCGAAAAGTGGTTTTTCAACACTAACACAAGTGCGAAAAGTGGGTTTTCAACACTAACACAAGTGCGAAAAGTGGTTTTTCCACCCTAATACAAGTGCGAAAAGTGGTTTCTCACTAACAAGAAAGTGGGTTTTCACATAACACAAGTTCTAACAAAGTGCGAAAGTGGGTTTTTCAACACCAACACAGGTGCGAAAAGTGGTTTCCTTCACCAACCCATGTGCGAAAAGTGGTTTTTCAACACCAACACAAGTGCGAAAAGTTGTTTCCTGCACCAAAACAAGTGCGAAAAGTGGTTTTTCAACACTAACACAAGTGCGAAAAGTGGTTTTTGAACACTAACACAAGTGCGGAAAGTCATTTTTCCACACTATTACAAGTGTGAAAAGTGGTTTCCTACACCAATACAAGTGCGAAACGTGCGTTCCTGCACCAACACAAGTGCGAAAAGTGGTTTTTCAACACTAACACAAGTGCGAAAAGTGGTTTTTCCACACTAATACAGGTGAAAAAGTGGTTTCCTGCACCAACACAAGTGCGAAAAGTGGTTTTTCAACACTAACACAAAGTGCGAAAGTGGTTTTTCAACACTAACACAAGTGCGAAAAGTGGTTTTTCAACACTAACACAAGTGCGAAAAGTGTTTTTTCCACACTAATACAAGTGCGAAAAGTGGTTTTTCAACACTAACACAAGTGCGAAAAGTGGTTTTTCAACACTATCACAAGTGCGAAAAGTGTTTTTTCCACACTAATACAAGTGCAAAAGTGGTTTCCTGCACCAACACAAGTGCGAAAAGTGGTTTTTCAACACTAACACAAGTGCGAAAAGTGGTTTTTCAACACTAACACAAGTGCGAAAAGTGGTTTTTCCACACTAATACAAGTGCAAAAGTGGTTTCCTGCACCAACACAAGTGCGAAAAGTGGTTTTTCAACACTAACACAAGTGCGAAAAGTGGTTTTTCAACACTAACACAAGTGCGAAAAGTGTTTTTTCCACACGAATACAAGTGCAAAAGTGGTTTCCTGCACCAACACAAGTGCGAAAAGTGGTTTTTCAACACTAACACACGTGCGAAAAGTGGTTTTTCAACACTAACACAAGTGCGAAAAGTGTTTTTTCCACACTAATACAAGTGCAAAAGTGGTTTCCTGCACCAAAACAAGTGCGAAAAGTGGTTTTTCAACACTAACACAAGTGCGAAAAGTTGTTTTCAACACTAACACAAGTGTGAAAAGTGGTTTTTCAACACTAACACAAGTGCGAAAAGTGGTTTTTCCACACTAATACAAGTGCAAAAGTGGTTTCCTGCACCAACACAAGTGCGAAAAGTGGTTTTTCAACACTAACACAAGTGCAAAAAGTGGTTTTTCAACACTAACACAAGTGCGAAAAGTGTTTTTTCCACACTAATACAAGTGCAAAAGTGGTTTCCTGCACCAACACAAGTGCGAAAAGTGGTTTTTCAACACTAACACAAGTGCGAAAAGTGGTTTTTCAACACTATCACAAGTGCAAAAAGTGTTTTTTCCACACTAATACAACAAATGCAAAAGTGGTTTCACCCACCAATACAAGTGCGAAAAGTGGTTTTTCAACACTAACACAAGTGCGAAAAGTGGTTTTTCAACACTAACACACGTACGAAAAGTGGTTTTTCCACACTAATACAAGTGCAAAAACAGTGGTTTCCTGCACCAACACAAGTGCGAAAAGTGGTTTTTCAACACTAACACAAGTGCGAAAAGTGGTTTTTCAACACGAACACAAGTGCGAAAAGTGTTTTTTCCACACTAATACAAGTGCAAAAGTGGTTTCCTGCACCAACACAAGTGCGAAAAGTGGTTTTTCAACACTAACACAAGTGCAAAAAGTGGTTTTTCAACACTAACACAAGTGCGAAAAGTGTTTTTTCCACACTAATACAAGTGCAAAAGTGGTTTCCTGCACCAACACAAGTGCGAAAAGTGGTTTTTCAACACTAACACAAGTGCGAAAAGTGGTTTTTCAACACTATCACAAGTGCAAAAAGTGTTTTTTCCACACTAATACAACAAATGCAAAAGTGGTTTCCTGCACCAATACAAGTGCGAAAAGTGGTTTTTCAACACTAACACAAGTGCGAAAAGTGGTTTTTCAACACTAACACAAGTGCGAAAAGTGGTTTTTCCACACTAATACAAGTGCAAAAGTGGTTTCCTGCACCAACACAAGTGCGAAAAGTGGTTTTTCAACACTAACACAAGTGCGAAAAGTGGTTTTTCAACACTAACACAAGTGCGAAAATTGGTTTTTCAACACTAACACAAGTGAGAAAAGTGGTTTTTCCCACACTAATACAAGTGCAAAAGTGGTTTCCTGCACCAACACAAGTGCGAAAAGTGTTTTTTCAACACTAACACAAGTGCGAAAAGTGGTTTTTCAACACTATCACAAGAGCAAAAAGTGTTTTTTCCACACTAATGCAAGTGCAAAAGTGGTTTCCTGCACCAACACAAGTGCGAAAAGTGGTTTTTCAACACTATCACAAGTGCAAAAAGTGTTTTTTCCACACTAACACAAGTGCAAAAGTGGTTTCCTGCACCAACACAAGTGCGAAAAGTGGTTTTTCAACACTAACACAAGTGCGAAAAGTGGTTTTTCAACACTAACACAAGTGCGAAAAGTGGTTTTTCCACACTAATACAAGTGCAAAAGTGGTTTCCTGCACCAACACAAGTGCGAAAAGTGGTTTTTCAACACTAACACAAGTGCGAAAAGTGGTTTTTCAACACTAACACAAGTGCGAAAAGTGTTTTTTCCACACTAATACAAGTGCAAAAGTGGTTTCCTGCACCAACACAAGTGCGAAAAGTGGTTTTTCAACACTAACACACGTGCGAAAAGTGGTTTTTCAACACTAACACAAGTGCGAAAAGTGTTTTTTCCACACTAATACAAGTGCAAAAGTGGTTTCCTGCACCAACACAAGTGCGAAAAGTGGTTTTTCAACACTAACACAAGTGCGAAAAGTTGTTTTCAACACTAACACAAGTGTGAAAAGTGGTTTTTCAACACTAACACAAGTGCGAAAAGTGGTTTTTCCACACTAATACAAGTGCAAAAGTGGTTTCCTGCACCAACACAAGTGCGAAAAGTGGTTTTTCAACACTAACACAAGTGCAAAAAGTGGTATTTCAACACTAACACAAGTGCGAAAAGTGTTTTTTCCACACTAATACAAGTGCAAAAGTGGTTTCCTGCACCAACACAAGTGCGAAAAGTGGTTTTTCAACACTAACACAAGTGCGAAAAGTGGTTTTTTCAACACTATCACAAGTGCAAAAAGTGTTTTTTCCACACTAATACAACAAATGCAAAAGTGGTTTCCTGCACCAATACAAGTGCGAAAAGTGGTTTTTCAACACTAACACAAGTGCGAAAAGTGGTTTTTCAACACTAACACACGTACGAAAAGTGGTTTTTCCACACTAATACATGTGCAAAAACAGTGGTTTCCTGCACCAACACAAGTGCGAAAAGTGGTTTTTCAACACTAACACAAGTGCGAAAAGTGGTTTTTCAACACGAACACAAGTGTGAAAAGTGTTTTTTCCACACTAATACAAGTGCAAAAGTGGTTTCCTGCACCAACACAAGTGCGAAAAGTGGTTTTTCAACACTAACACAAGTGCGAAAAGTGGTTTTTCAACACTATCACAAGTGCAAAAAGTGTTTTTTCCACACTAATACAACAAATGCAAAAGTGGTTTCCTGCACCAATACAAGTGCAAAAAGTGGTTTTTCAACACTAACACAAGTGCGAAAAGTGGTTTTTCAACACTAACACACGTGCGAAAAGTGGTTTTTCCACACTAATACAAGTGCAAAAACAGTGGTTTCCTGCACCAACACAAGTGCGAAAAGTGGTTTTTCAACACTAACACAAGTGCGAAAAGTGGTTTTTCAACACTATCACAAGTGCAAAAAGTGTTTTTTCCACACTTATACAAGTGCAAAAGTGGTTTCCTGCACCAACACAAGTGCGAAAAGTGGTTTTTCAACACTAACACAAGTTCGAAAAGTGCTTTTTCAACACTAACACAAGTGCGAAAAGTGGTTTTTCAACACTAACACAAGTGCAAAAAGTGGTTTTTCAACACTAACACAAGTGCGAAAAGTGTTTTTTCCACACTAATACAAGTGCAAAAGTGGTTTCCTGCACCAACACAAGTGCGAAAAGTGGTTTTTCAACACTAACACAAGTGCGAAAAGTGGTTTTTCAACACTATCACAAGTGCAAAAAGTGTTTTTTCCACACTAATACAACAAATGCAAAAGTGGTTTCCTGCACCAATACAAGTGCGAAAAGTGGTTTTTCAACACTAACACAAGTGCGAAAAGTGGTTTTTCAACACTAACACAAGTGCGAAAAGTGGTTTTTCCACACTAATACAAGTGCAAAAGTGGTTTCCTGCACCAACACAAGTGCGAAAAGTGGTTTTTCAACACCAACACAAGTGCGAAAAGTGGTTTTTCAACACTAACACAAGTGCGAAAATTGGTTTTTCAACACTAACACAAGTGAGAAAAGTGGTTTTTCCACACTAATACAAGTGCAAAAGTGGTTTACTGCACCAACACAAGTGCGAAAAGTGTTTTTTCAACACTAACACAAGTGCGAAAAGTGGTTTTTCAACACTATCACAAGAGCAAAAAGTGTTTTTTCCACACTAATGCAAGTGCAAAAGTGGTTTCCTGCACCAACACAAGTGCGAAAAGTAGTTTTTCAACACTATCACAAGTGCAAAAAGTGTTTTTTCCACACTAACACAAGTGCAAAAGTGGTTTCCTGCACCAACACAAGTGCGAAAAGTGGTTTTTCAACACTAACACAAGTGCGAAAAGTGTTTTTTCAACACTAACACAAGTGCGAAAAGTGGTTTTTCAACACTAACACAAGTGCGAAAAGTGTTTTTTCAACACTAACACAAGTGCGAAAAGTGGGTTTTCAACACTAACACAAGTGCGAAAAGTGGTTTTTCCACCCTAATACAAGTGCGAAAAGTGGTTTCCTCCACTAACACAAGTGCGAAAAGTGGGTTTTCAACATTAACACAAGTGCGAAAAGTGGGTTTTTCAACACCAACACAGGTGCGAAAAGTGGTTTCCTTCACCAACCCATGTGCGAAAAGTGGTTTTTCAACACCAACACAAGTGCGAAAAGTTGTTTCCTGCACCAAAACAAGTGCGAAAAGTGGTTTTTCAACACTAACACAAGTGCGAAAAGTGGTTTTTGAACACTAACACAAGTGCGGAAAGTCATTTTTCCACACTATTACAAGTGTGAAAAGTGGTTTCCTACACCAATACAAGTGCGAAACGTGCGTTCCTGCACCAACACAAGTGCGAAAAGTGGTTTTTCAACACTAACACAAGTGCCAAAAGTGGTTTTTCCACACTAATACAGGTGAAAAAGTGGTTTCCTGCACCAACACAAGTGCGAAAAGTGGTTTTTCAACACTAACACAAGTGCGAAAAGTGGTTTTTCAACACTAACACAAGTGCGAAAAGTGGTTTTTCAACACTAACACAAGTGCGAAAAGTGTTTTTTCCACACTAATACAAGTGCAAAAGTGGTTTCCTGCACCAACACAAGTGCAAAAAGTGGTTTTTCAACACTAACACAAGTGCGAAAAGTGGTTTTTCAACACTAAAACAAGTGCGAAAAGTGGTTTTTCAACACTAACACAAGTGCGAAAAGTGGTTTTTCAACACTAACACAAGTGCGAAAAGTGGTTTATCAACACTAACACAAGTGCGAAAAGTGTTTTTTCCACACTAATACAAGTGCAAAAGTGGTTTCCTGCACCAACACAAGTGCGAAAAGTGGCTTTTCAACACTAACACAAGTGCGAAAATGGTTTTTCAACACTAACACAAGTGCGAAAAGTGGTTTTTCAACACTAACACAAGTGCGAAAAGTGGGTTTTCAACACTAACACAAGTGCGAAAAGTGGTTTTTCCACCCTAATACAAGTGCGAAAAGTGGTTTCCTCCACTAACACAAGTGTGAAAAGTGGGTTTTCAACATTAACACAAGTGCGAAAAGTAGTTTTTCAACACTAACACAAGTGCGAAAAGTGGTTTTTCCACACTAACACAAGTGCGAAAAGTGTTTTTTCCACACTAATACAAGTGCAAAAGTGGTTTCCTGCACCAACACAAGTGCGAAAAGTGGTTTTTCAACACTAACACAAGTGCGAAAAGTGGTTTTTCAACACTATCACAAGTGCAAAAAGTGTTTTTTCCACACTAATACAACAAATGCAAAAGTGGTTTCCTGCACCAATACAAGTGCGAAAAGTGGTTTTTCAACACTAACACAAGTGCGAAAAGTGGTTTTTCAACACTAACACACGTACGAAAAGTGGTTTTCCCACACTAATACAAGTGCAAAAACAGTGGTTTCCTGCACCAACACAAGTGCGAAAAGTGGTTTTTCAACACTAACACAAGTGCGAAAAGTGGTTTTTCAACACGAACACAAGTGCGAAAAGTGTTTTTTCCACACTAATACAAGTGCAAAAGTGGTTTCCTGCACCAACACAAGTGCGAAAAGTGGTTTTTCACACTAACACAAGTGCGAAAAGTGGTTTTTCAACACTATCACAAGTGCAAAAAGTGTTTTTTCCACACTAATACAACAAATGCAAAAGTGGTTTCCTGCACCAATACAAGTGCAAAAAGTGGTTTTTCAACACTAACACAAGTGCGAAAAGTGGTTTTTCAACACTAACACACGTGCAAAAAGTGGTTTTTTCCACACTAATACAAGTGCCAAAACAGTGGTTTCCTGCACCAACACAAGTGCGAAAAGTGGTTTTTCAACACTAACACAAGTGCGAAAAGTGGTTTTTCAACACTATCACAAGTGCAAAAAGTGTTTTTTCCACACTAATACAAGTGCAAAAGTGGTTTCCTGCACCAACACAAGTGCGAAAAGTGGTTTTTCAACACTAACACAAGTTCGAAAAGTGCTTTTTCAACACTAACACATGTGCGAAAAGTGGTTTTTCAACACTAACACAAGTGCAAAAAGTGGTTTTTCAACAATAACACAAGTGCGAAAAGTGTTTTTTCCACACTAATACAAGTGCGAAAGTGGTTTCCTGCACCAACACAAGTGCAAAAAGTTGTTTTTCAACACTAACACAAGTGCGAAAAGTGGTTTTTCAACACTATCACAAGTGCAAAAAGTGTTTTTTCCACACTAATACAACAAATGCAAAAGTGGTTTCCTGCACCAATACAAGTGCGAAACGTGGTTTTTCAACACTAACACAAGTGCGAAAAGTGGTTTTTCAACACTAACACAAGTGCGAAAAGTGGTTTTTCCACACTAATACAGGTGCAAAAGTGGTTTCCTGCACCAACACAAGTGCGAAAAGTGGTTTTTCAACACTAACACAAGTGCGAAAAGTGGTTTTTCAACACTATCACAAGTGCAAAAAGTGTTTTTTCCACACTAATACAACAAATGCAAAAGTGGTTTCCTGCACCAATACAAGTGCGAAAAGTGGTTTTTCAACACTAACACAAGTGCGAAAAGTGGTTTTTCAACACTAACACAAGTGCGAAAAGTGGTTTTTCCACACTAATACAAGTGCAAAAGTGGTTTCCTGCACCAACACAAGTGCGAAAAGTGGTTTTTCAACACTAACACAAGTGCGAAAAGTGGTTTGTCAACACTAACACAAGTGCGAAAATTGGTTTTTCAACACTAACACAAGTGAGAAAAGTGGTTTTTCCCACACTAATACAAGTGCAAAAGTGGTTTCCTGCACCAACACAAGTGCGAAAAGTGTTTTTTCAACACTAACACAAGTGCGAAAAGTGGTTTTTCAACACTATCACAAGAGCAAAAAGTGTTTTTTCCACACTAATGCAAGTGCAAAAGTGGTTTCCTGCACCAACACAAGTGCGAAAAGTGGTTTTTCAACACTATCACAAGTGCAAAAAGTGTTTTTTCCACACTAACACAAGTGCAAAAGTGGTTTCCTGCACCAACACAAGTGCGAAAAGTGGTTTTTCAACACTAACACAAGTGCGAAAAGTGGTTTTTCAACACTAACACAAGTGCGAAAAGTGGTTTTTCCACACTAATACAAGTGCAAAAGTGGTTTCCTGCACCAACACAAGTGCGAAAAGTGGTTTTTCAACACTAACACAAGTGCGAAAAGTGGTTTTTCAACACTAACACAAGTGCGAAAAGTGTTTTTTCCACACTAATACAAGTGCAAAAGTGGTTTCCTGCACCAACACAAGTGCGAAAAGTGGTTTTTCAACACTAACACACGTGCGAAAAGTGGTTTTTCAACACTAACACAAGTGCGAAAAGTGTTTTTTCCACACTAATACAAGTGCAAAAGTGGTTTCCTGCACCAACACAAGTGCGAAAAGTGGTTTTTCAACACTAACACAAGTGCGAAAAGTTGTTTTCAACACTAACACAAGTGTGAAAAGTGGTTTTTCAACACTAACACAAGTGCGAAAAGTGGTTTTTCCACACTAATACAAGTGCAAAAGTGGTTTCCTGCACCAACACAAGTGCGAAAAGTGGTTTTTCAACACTAACACAAGTGCAAAAAGTGGTATTTCAACACTAACACAAGTGCGAAAAGTGTTTTTTCCACACTAATACAAGTGCAAAAGTGGTTTCCTGCACCAACACAAGTGCGAAAAGTGGTTTTTCAACACTAACACAAGTGCGAAAAGTGGTTTTTCAACACTATCACAAGTGCAAAAAGTGTTTTTTCCACACTAATACAACAAATGCAAAAGTGGTTTCCTGCACCAATACAAGTGCGAAAAGTGGTTTTTCAACACTAACACAAGTGCGAAAAGTGGTTTTTCAACACTAACACACGTACGAAAAGTGGTTTTTCCACACTAATACAAGTGCAAAAACAGTGGTTTCCTGCACCAACACAAGTGCGAAAAGTGGTTTTTCAACACTAACACAAGTGCGAAAAGTGGTTTTTCAACACGAACACAAGTGTGAAAAGTGTTTTTTCCACACTAATACAAGTGCAAAAGTGGTTTCCTGCACCAACACAAGTGCGAAAAGTGGTTTTTCAACACTAACACAAGTGCGAAAAGTGGTTTTTCAACACTATCACAAGTGCAAAAAGTGTTTTTTCCACACTAATACAACAAATGCAAAAGTGGTTTCCTGCACCAATACAAGTGCAAAAAGTGGTTTTTCAACACTAACACAAGTGCGAAAAGTGGTTTTTCAACACTAACACACGTGCGAAAAGTGGTTTTTCCACACTAATACAAGTGCAAAAACAGTGGTTTCCTGCACCAACACAAGTGCGAAAAGTGGTTTTTCAACACTAACACAAGTGCGAAAAGTGGTTTTTCAACACTATCACAAGTGCAAAAAGTGTTTTTTCCACACTTATACAAGTGCAAAAGTGGTTTCCTGCACCAACACAAGTGCGAAAAGTGGTTTTTCAACACTAACACAAGTTCGAAAAGTGCTTTTTCAACACTAACACAAGTGCGAAAAGTGGTTTTTCAACACTAACACAAGTGCAAAAAGTGGTTTTTCAACACTAACACAAGTGCGAAAAGTGTTTTTTCCACACTAATACAAGTGCAAAAGTGGTTTCCTGCACCAACACAAGTGCGAAAAGTGGTTTTTCAACACTAACACAAGTGCGAAAAGTGGTTTTTCAACACTATCACAAGTGCAAAAAGTGTTTTTTCCACACTAATACAACAAATGCAAAAGTGGTTTCCTGCACCAATACAAGTGCGAAAAGTGGTTTTTCAACACTAACACAAGTGCGAAAAGTGGTTTTTCAACACTAACACAAGTGCGAAAAGTGGTTTTTCCACACTAATACAAGTGCAAAAGTGGTTTCCTGCACCAACACAAGTGCGAAAAGTGGTTTTTCAACACCAACACAAGTGCGAAAAGTGGTTTTTCAACACTAACACAAGTGCGAAAATTGGTTTTTTCAACACTAACACAAGTGAGAAAAGTGGTTTTTCCACACTAATACAAGTGCAAAAGTGGTTTCCTGCACCAACACAAGTGCGAAAAGTGTTTTTTCAACACTAACACAAGTGCGAAAAGTGGTTTTTCCACCCTAATACAAGTGCGAAAAGTGGTTTCCTCCACTAACACAAGTGCGAAAAGTGGGTTTTCAACATTAACACAAGTGCGAAAAGTGGGTTTTTCAACACCAACACAGGTGCGAAAAGTGGTTTCCTTCACCAACCCATGTGCGAAAAGTGGTTTTTCAACACCAACACAAGTGCGAAAAGTTGTTTCCTGCACCAAAACAAGTGCGAAAAGTGGTTTTTCAACACTAACACAAGTGCGAAAAGTGGTTTTTGAACACTAACACAAGTGCGGAAAGTCATTTTTCCACACTATTACAAGTGTGAAAAGTGGTTTCCTACACCAATACAAGTGCGAAACGTGCGTTCCTGCACCAACACAAGTGCGAAAAGTGGTTTTTCAACACTAACACAAGTGCGAAAAGTGGTTTTTCCACACTAATACAGGTGAAAAAGTGGTTTCCTGCACCAACACAAGTGCGAAAAGTGGTTTTTCAACACTAACACAAGTGCGAAAAGTGGTTTTTCAACACTAACACAAGTGCGAAAAGTGGTTTTTCAACACTAACACAAGTGCGAAAAGTGTTTTTTCCACACTAATACAAGTGCAAAAGTGGTTTCCTGCACCAACACAAGTGCAAAAAGTGGTTTTTCAACACTAACACAAGTGCGAAAAGTGGTTTTTCAACACTAAAACAAGTGCGAAAAGTGGTTTTTCAACACTAACACAAGTGCGAAAAGTGGTTTTTCAACACTAACACAA